>NC_069505.1:276297155-276589655 GCF_027579735.1 Bombina bombina
AAATCTCATCCACCCAGGGACAGATTCCTCTTATCAAACCTGTCTTTAAGACCAGAAAAACGAGACTCCTTTCTAGGGTGCGTGAGGGATCTCTCCTCCCTAGGAGTCATTGTGCCATTACCTCTAGCATAGAGAGGTTTGGGGTACTACTCAAACCTTTTTGTGGTCCCAAAGAAGGAGGGTATATTTCGCACGATTCTAGACCTAAAGTGCTTAAACAAGTTTCTGTCGGTGCCATCGTTCAAGATGGAGACAATAAGGTATATTCTGCCCTTAGTTCAAGAGGGACTGTTCATGACCATGATAGACTTGAAGGATGCTTACCTTCATGTGCCAATACACAAGGATCACTTCAAGTTCTTAAGATTCACTTTTCTGGATCAGCTCTTCCCTTTGGTCTGGCTACTGCTCCAAGAGTCTTTATGAAGGTTCTGGGGGCTCTGCTCGTGGTAGCGATATCCAGATGTATTGCAGTAGCGTCTTATTTGAGCAACATTCTGGTTTAAGCTCCGTCCTGCCGGCTGGCAGAAGACCATTCGAGAGCTCTTCTTTTTCTCCTTCAATCTCATGGATGGAAGATAAACTTAGGAAAGAGTTCTCTGGTTCCCAGTACCAGAGTGGAATTCCTGGGCACGATAATAGATTCCATATCCATGAAGATATTTCTTACAGACCAGAGACGTTGCAAAATTACTTCCAGTTGTCTTGTCCTCCAGACCTCCTTAAGGCCATCTGTGGCCCGGTGTATGAAGGTGATTGGGCTCATGGTGTCTAGCATAGATATCATTCCATTTGCCAGGTTCCATCTCAGGCTTCTGCAGCTATGCATGCTAAGGCAATGGAACGGCGATCACTCAGATCTATCCCAATAGATTTCTCTGGACAGCTCTCTTGATGGCTCTGTCCAGATCGCCTGTCCCAGGGGACATCCTTCTTGAGACTATCCTGGGAGATTGTGACTACGGACGCAAGTCTATCAGGATGGGGAGCATTTTGGGGTGCCAGCAAGGCACAGAACCGGTGGATTCGAGAAGAATCTCTTCTCCCGATCAACATTCTGGAACTTCAAGCAATCTTCAACGCTCTAAGAGCTTGGCCTCTTCTGGGTTTGTCCCAGTTTATCAGATTCCAATTGGACAACATTACCTCGGTGGCTTACATCAACCATCAGGGGGGAATGAGAAGCTCCCTGGCCATGAGGGAAGAAGCTTGGATTCTGGAATGGGCGGAGGCCCACAGCTGCTCGCTGTTAGTGATCCACATTCCGGGTGTGGACAACTGGGAAGCGGACTTTCTCAGCAGACAATCGTTTCATCCGGGAGAATGGTCTCCATCCAGAGGTGTTTGCTGGGATTTGCAACAGATGGGGGGACACCTGAGATAGATCTCATGGCATCCAGACTCAATACCAAGCTATCCAAATACGGGCCTCGGTCCAGGGATCCCCAGGCAGAGCTGATAGATACCTTAGCAGTGCCCTGGGGGTTCAACCTAGTTTACATTTTTCCACCGTTGCCACTTCTACTTCGGGTAGTGGCCCGCATCAAGCAGGAGCAAGCTTCGACTATTCTAATTGCTCTATTGTGGCCGTGAAGGATGTGGTTTGCGGATCTGGTGGGGATGTCATCATCTCCTCCATGGAGGTTACCCTGTCGCAGGGATCTGCTGGTACAGGGTCCTTTTGTTCATCAAAATCTAGATTCTCTGAGGCTGACTGTGTGGGAATTGAACGCTTAGTGCTAGCCAAGAGAGGGTTTTCTGAGAGAGTGATTGATACTCTTATTCAAGCTAGAAAGCCGGTCACCCGTCGCATCTATCATAAGGTGTGGAGGACCTACTTATTCTGGTGTGAAGAACGTGGATTCCCCTGGCATAAGGTCAGGGTATCCAGGATTCTTTCCTTTTCTCCAAGACGGTTTGGAGAAGGGACTGTCTGCTAGTTCCTTAAAGGGACAGATTTTGGCTCTATCTGTGTTATTTCACAAGAGACTCACTGAGCTTTCTGATATTCAGTCTTTTGTTCAGGCTCTGTCTAGAATCAGGCCTGTGTTTAGACATTCCGCTCCTCATTGGAGTTTAAATTTGGTTCTTAAGGTGTTGCAGAGGGCTCCGTTTGAGCCAATGCATTCGGTTGACATTGTTACTGTCTTGAAAGGTTCTTTTTCTATTGGCTATTTCTTCGGCACGCAGAGTCTCTGAGATGGCGGCCTTGCAATGTGAGCCTCCTTACCTAGTTTTTCTTGATGATAAGGCTGTTCTTCGCACTGGGTTGGGTTTTCTCCCTAAGGTTGTGTCTGATCGCAACATCAATCAGGAGATCGTGGTTCCTTCCTTGTGTCCTAATCCTTCTTCTTTGAAGGAAAGATTACTTCATAATTTGGATGTGGTTCGGGCTTTGAAATTATATCTTCAGGCTATGAAGGATTTTAGACAGACTTCGGCATTGTTTGTTATCTAGTCTGGGAAGCACAGAAGGCTTCTTCCACTTCCCTATCTTTTTGGTTGAGGAGCGTTATCCGCTTAGCATATGAAACAGCTAGACATAAGGCTCCTCAGAGGATTACGGCTCATTCGACTAGAGCTGTGGCTTCTTCTTGGGCCTTCAAGAATGAGGCCTATATGGAGAAGATTTGTAGGGCGGCTACCTGCTCCTTCTTACATACTTTTTCAAGGTTTTACAAATTTGACGTTTTTGCTTCAGCTGAAGCAGCTTTTGGGAGAAAGGTTTTGCAGGCTGTGGTACCCTCAGAATAGGGTCCGCCTCTTTTTTTTACCCTCCCGTTTTCATTCAGTGTCCTCTAGAGCTTGGGTATATGGTTCCCACAAGTAAGGAATTAAGCCGTGGACTCTCCTCATATTAAGATGGAAAGCATAAATTATGCTTACCAGATAAATTTCCTTTCCATATGTTTGAGAAGAGTCTACGGCCCCTGCACGTTTTCTCTGTTGGGCGGACCTAAATTTGTTTTTGTTCTTCTGGCACCTTTTATACCCTGATATTTCTCCTACTGTTCCTTGTTCCCTCGGCAGAATGGCTGGGGGATGAGCAGAGTGGGGGAGGTATTTAAGCCTTAGGCTGGGGTGTCTTTGCCTCCTTCTGGTGGCCAGATTCTGTATTCCTACAAGTAAGGAATGAAGCCGTGGACTCTCCTCATACAGATGGAAAGGGAATTATCTGGTAAGCATAATTTATGTTTTTGTGGTCCATTAAATTATTTTGCCAGACAAGGTTCTGATTATTAGGAATGTAAGTCAAGCACTAAGCAATTACCATAAAAAAGAATAAGAATGCATCAGGATGAGCCATTAACCTTTCTCTGAGTTTTATAGAAAGGCTTCTTGAGCTCCTGACTCATCCTATTAGCTAGGTATTTCTGATTATAGTAATAATTTAGCTGTATAAATCATGTTATCTTTCAATAAAATGTGCACTTATTGCAGACACTAGTTGTACCTGTGCGTTGCAGGAGACCCTTTGCTCATTAGTAGAAGGGTTTAGAATTGTACATGGAATGTAATTATATTGACATGATAGGTGCTAAGTTTACCCTAACATCATAACACGAGGGAGCTGGCAGACACTTCTATAACCAGCACATCTGTCACATTAGATGTTACATTTTTATATAAACCGCTGGCTAAACACCATTTACCTGCTATGTCACATACCACTCTAATACAAGGGGCAAGATTACATATGCCGCACAGGTATCGGCGTAACTGCTGAAACCCGCACCGCCAGTAATTTCACCTCGCACATCGGAGTATCACAAATACGGCTCCGGCAGTTCATAAAATGCCGTTAGTCGGATAAACTAGCGATGTCCAGAAATGTGCGTAAATACAAATTTCTGGAGTCGCCAGTGATTTACGGCATGTTAGAAACTGCCGGCACCTAAGAAAATAAAAAAAATATCAAATCTCCCGTAAAAGTCTAACCCGCCTCCCAAAAATAAACCAGACACGTCAAAACCCCTATATCCACAATCCCCCCACATCGCAACGAATAATAAATGTATTAACCCCTAAACCGACAACCCCCCACAACGCAATATGCCTAAATAAACTATTAACCCCTAATCCACCATTTACACAAATTGCGATCTACCTAGTAAAAGTATTAACCCCTAAACCCAACATCGCAAACTACCTTATAAATGTATTAACCTCTAATCTGCCATTAACCCACATCGCAAAGTACCTTTCAAAACTATTAACCCATAATCCGCCATTAACCCATATCACAACAATTTTTATAACTCTAATAACCCCTAATCCGCCAAACCCACACAACACAATAATCCTAATAAAACTATTACCACCTAATCTGCCAAACCCTCACAACGCAAATAACTAATTTAAGTACTATGCCCCCTAACCTAACACCCACTAAATTAACTCCAAATTACATAAAATAATAAAATACTAAATTATAATTTAAATAAAAAGTACTTAGAAAAATAAACCTAAGATTAAATTAAAATAAATTCATTTAAAATTACCAAAAATAAAAAGTCTAACATTACATAAAATAATAAACAAAATTATCCAAAATTAAAAAAATTAAACCTAATTCCTATGAAAATAAAAAAGACCCCCCCCCAAAAAAACACCCCCTAATCTATTGCTATACTACCAATAGCCCTTAAAAGGGCTTTTTCTTGGGCATTGCCCTAAGATAAACAGCTCTTTTGTATTTAATTCCCCCCCTAACAGTAATTCACACCACCCACCAAACCCGCCAAAATAAATAAACCTAACACTAAAAAAACCTAAACTATCTATTGCCCCTAAAGGGGCATTTGTTTGGGCATTGCCCTTAAAAGGGCATTCAACTCTTTTACTACCCTTAAAAGGCATTCAGCTCTTTTAAGAATTCCCAAAAGATCCCTAATCTTAAAAAAACAAAACAAAAAAAAAATCTAAGTCTAAACCCCCAAATAGGTACTCACCGTTCCTGAAGTCCAGGGGAGTAGGTCCTGTTCCAGGCGGTGAAGTCTTCTTCCAAGCGGCCGACATCTTCTTCCAAGCGGGGACCACTTCCTTCTTCATCCAGGACCAAACAGTGGTGGAGCAGAGATGAGCGCGGAGCAGGACCGGCGACCGCAGAGCCATGGAGCATGGAGGTTCCTCTTTGTACGATCGTCGCCGTACACTGAATAGTGAATTCAAGGTACGCGTTTAAATATGGTGTCCCTTTGCTGATATGAACAGCCAATAGGATTTCAGTAGCTCTCATACTATTGGCTGATTTAATTTGAAGAATCAAATCAGCCAATAGGAATGCAAGGGACGCCGTATTTGAACACGTACCGTGAATTCACTATTCTGTGTACGGTGACGATCGTACGAAGAGGATCCTCCACGCTCCATGGCTCTGCGGTCGCCAGTCCTGCTCCGTGCCTGCTTGGTCCTGGATGAAGAAGGAAGTGGTCCCCCCCTTGGAAGAAGCCCTTACCGCCTGTAACAGGACCTTCTCCGCCGGACTTCAGGAACCGTGAGTACCTATTTGGGGGCTAGAATTAGGTTTTTTTGGGAGGTTTTTTTTTTTTTTAGATCAAGGATTTATTGGGCACTCTTAAAAGAGCTGAATGCCTATACAAATGCCCCTTTAGGGGCAATGGGCAGTTTAGGATTTTTTAGTGTTAAGTTTTTTTTATTTTGGGGGGTTTGTTGGGTGGTGTGTTTAACTGTTAGAGGGGGGACTTTTTTAAGGTAAGAGAGCTGTTTAAAGGGACACTGAACCCAAATTTTTCCTTTCGTGATTCAGATCGAGCATGCAATTGTCCACCAATCAGCAAGAACAACCTAGGTTGTTCACCAAAAATGGGCCGGCATCTAACCTTACATTCTTGCTTTTGAAATAAAGATACCAAGAGATTGAAGAACATTTGATGATAGGAGTAAATTTGAAAGTTGCTTAAAATTGCATGCTCTATATGAATCACAAAAGAAAAAAATTTGATTCAGTGTCCCTTTAACTCAGGGCAATGCCCTACAAAAGGCCCTATTAAGGGCTATTGGTATTATTATATTATGTAATGTTAGACTTTTTTATTTTTGTAATCTTAGCTTCATTTAATTTTATTTATTTTAGTAATGTTAGCTTTTTATTTTAATTGTAACTTAGTATTTTTTAATTTAGGTAATTGGAGTTAATTTAGGGGGCGTTAAATTAATAAACCCCCTAACCTAATTAGTTATTTGCGTTGTGGGGATTTGGCGGATTAGGGTTAATAGGTTAATTAGGGTACTTGTGTTGTGGGGGTTTGGCGGATTAGAGGTAGGATTATTGCGTTGTGTGGGTTTGGTGGATTGGGGGTTAATAGTTTTATTAGGTTTATTGCGATGTGGGTTAATGGCGGATTAGGGGTTAATACATTTATTAGGTTTATTGCAATGTGGGTTAATATACTTTATTAGTTTTTGCGGTGGGGTATTGAGGTTGACAGGTAGATAGATATTGCGTATGGGTTAGGTGTTAGTTAATATAGTTAATATTTTCAGGGAGTTACGGTGCTCACATTTTCATCGTAAGGCTTGCTGTGCCTGCTTATGTGTGGCGAGGTGAAAATGAAGTAAAATTTCTCCATTTTCGCCGCCTAAGTCCTTGCGCTGAATATTAGGGATGAACCGAAATTTCGGCAACTGAAATTTTCGGCCGAAAATGGGCCTATCCTATTTCGGCCGAAAGAGGGGCAAACTGGCCTAAAATTACTCCCCCTTAGAAATAATGAAAACATCTGATTATATGGACAAATGTGGTAGGCTGTGAGGGAGGAGGAATGCGATGCAGCTTCTGCCCTTAGTGTGCTTCCAGCGCGTCTTCTAATTATACCAGGAGCTTCGGACAAAACAGAGAACCATGTCACTTCCTTTGAAGTCAAATTCATGGACCCTGTTTAACATACGTGCGCGCAATTTTTAACAAATACTATACGGAAATCACGTAACATATATTTTTTTTTTTTCTGATTGGGAAGGCGAAGGGTGCACTTCTGGACTTAGTGAAACGGCCCCTACTGCTTAGTTTTACAATAGCCATGGCATTTCCCTAAGTTACATACAAAATATATGGCATTTCTCATCCATGGTTTTTAACATTTGATGCTGCATTCATTTTTATAAAAATGTGACGTGTTTCTATAATATGAATTATCCCAGATGGGGATAAAGAAAGCGCGCTGAAAAAAAGTGTGAAGCATAAAACATATCTTAGCTAACAAAGTCAGTAGGCAACTCTACCGTAAAACCGGTTAGTGATTATGTCCTTGATACAAAAGGGATTCCTGTTGGTTCGTTTCAATATGTTTGTCCCTTTTCGGAAAAGAAGGTGGTAAATGTATTTCTTCTGAGATGAAGTGGTGAAGTAGACGTAGGCAGCTCCTCTTGGTCCCAGAGAGTAGGGAATAGACTAATGCAGGAAGGAAAAGAGAGAGGGCGCGACAATAGCGTAATATTGTCTGGTATTGTGAGCAAACATATGTAGACAAATGGTGTGCTTACCAGAACAAGAGGCACTGTGCTGTGACCAGTGCGTGATAGCTTGCTAGCACTTAACAGTGCTATAGTACACTATAAGATCTGTACAGTGCTATAGTACACTATAAGATCTGTACAGTGCTATAGTACACTATAAGATCTGTACAGTGCTATAGTACACTATAAGATCTGTACAGTGCTATAGTACACTATAAGATCTGTACAGTGCTATAGTACACTATAAGATCTGTACAGTGCTATAGTACACTATAAGATCTGTACAGTGCTATAGTACACTATAAGATCTGTACAGTGCTATAGTACACTATAAGATCTGTACAGTGCTATAGTACACTATAAGATCTGTACAGTGCTATAGTACACTATAAGATCTGTACAGTGCTATAGTACACTATAAGATCTGTACAGTGCTATAGTACACTATAAGATCTGTACAGTGCTATAGTACACTATAAGATCTGTACAGTGCTATAGTACACTATAAGATCTGTACAGTGCTATAGTACACTATAAGATCTGTACAGTGCTATAGTACACTATAAGATCTGTACAGTGCTATAGTACACTATAAGATCTGTACATCGATTTGTTTATAATGCTTTTTTACAAATCTTCTATATAGGGAATTTTATATATATATTTTTTATTCATTGATGTTTATGTCATGATTAGTAACAGCTGATAGCCAAGACTGGGCTCTTACAATTGAAAATGCAGTCCTATTGGACAAACACCCAATGACAACTTCCTGTTTTTAATGATACAATGTGTATATAATGCCGGTAAATGTAACCATTTTTTATTCGCTTTTATCTGAGGAAACGACCCAGTTGGGGTTGAGAAACGCGTCATATATTAAAGCTTTTTATTACAAGAAGTTGTCTATGCTTTGTGGTATTCCAATACCATACAACAACACACCAAGTTCTATTTTCCAGTTGAAAATATCCATACTAAGAAAAAGGTTGCCTAGGGGGCACCAGCAAAGACTCCAAGGAACGTTATCCATCCAGTGTACTAGCCACTGTTAAGTGCTAGCAAGCTATCACGCACTGGTCACAGCACAGTGCCTCTAGTTCTGGTAAGCACACCATTTGTCTACATATGTTTGCTCACAATACCAGACAATATTACGCTATTGTGGCGCCCTCTCTCTTTTCCTTCCTGTGTTTCTATAATAACACTCAGTTATTTAAGTCAGTATGAGTATCCTATTTATTGCACAAATTGGCAATATTGTTTTAAAAAAAATTAATGAAGTGTGTCATACTTCCTTAAAAATGAATGAGGTGTCATATTTGATGCAAAAAGTGGAAGGGTGTCATAAAGAAATTAAGGGTGTCATATTGTAATTTGTATGATAAAAAAATCAATGAGGGGGTGCCATACTGACTTAAAGTGATGGTAAACTCTCCCCTTTTTAAAATCAGATCTGGAATGTAAGCGCTATTTTAGATGGAGTTTTATTCATTAGCTGTAATGAAGATGCGCTATAACTTAGTTATTAATATAGATATAAAATTCAAATGCCCCACGTCACACCACCCACTTCCAAAGTCAATTTTCCTGTCAGCTAAATTATTGAATTACTCTCCAATCAATGCTCTAGCTACAATAAAAGTGCCAGATGGGGAGAGCGCTGATTGGACAACAATTCAATCTGTTAGCTCACAGAAAATTTGACTTTTGAAGTGGGCGGAGGAGCATGCAGTATTTGAATTTCATATCTATATTAAAAAGCATGTTATACTGCATCTTCATTACAGCTAATGAATTAAACTCCATCTAAAATAGCGCTTACATTCCAGATCTGATTTTAAAAAGGGGAGAGTTTACCATCACTTTAAGAAATTAATTAAGGGTATCATGTTTGTAGAAAATTAATGAAGTGTGTTATACTACCTTAAAAATGAATGAGGTGTCATATTTGTTGCAAAAAGTGGAAGGGTGTCATAAAGAAATTAATTTGCGGTGTCATATTGTTTGTTAAAAAAAAATCAATGAGGGTGTTTCATACTGACTTAAGAAATGAATGAGGGGTGTCATTCTAAATTAAGAAATGCATGAGGGTGTCATATATTGATTGTAAATACTGGCTTAAGAACTAGGGATATCATATCAAATGTAAATGCAAAAACAAATGAGCGTAGCATATTTAATGCAAACAAACGAATGAGTGGTGTCATACTGGCCTAAATAAATGAGTGGTATTATATTGCTTAAGAAATATGTCACATTTTTATAAAAATGAATGAAGCGTCACATGATAAAAACCATGGACGAGAAATGCCATATGGTAAAATTAGGAAAGAGAGGGCACTGCAAAAACCAAGCGGGCTCACACTAAAGTTTGAAAACCAAAAAAAATATACTTTAATGTAAGTAATCTCAAAAGTATACAGATATGGCAAGACACAAGTACAGGGGGGTGAAAAAAGTGTGACAAGAGAGGCCTGACGCGTTTCGCGCCCCCTAGTGGCGCTTAATCATAGGCTACAGCACTAGGTAAGAGATACCTATTTAAAGGGAAAACCATTAACCCTAGATGTGCAAGGAAATTATTTTTAAAAAAAACATTATAAGTTGTTAAAAACATTGGCACACTTACAATGGGATCAATATACAAAATTGTATATATATATATACAAGTTCTATAACACCAGCAAGCAACAAGGTTTGAACTTAGACTGCCTAGATTAATAAATGTTAATAAATATTAATGTACAGAGAGGGGTTTTGTCTGAATTAATAAACTGTAAGCTTGTAAACTGATATGGTCAATTTGCTTAATTTTAATAATGAAGATGAAAAAATGAAAAAGGTATATATAGATAATAAACTATAGATAATAAGGTATATTACAGTTACAGTTTATTAACTAGGGGGCGCGAAACGCGTCAGGCCTCTCTTGTCACACTTTTTTCACCCCCCTGTACTTGTGTCTTGCCATATCTGTATACTTTTGAGATTACTTACATTAAAGTATATTTTTTTTGGTTTTCAAACTTTAGTGTGAGCCCCGCTTGGTTTTTGCAGTGCCTGCCGCTCTCTTTCCTAATTTTACCTTTTGGGCGATCCTGAGTCATATCGCAGGCTACGGCACTCTCTCAGCCTTTCTCATTGGAGGACTTCATGTAATTTTCATACTTGCCGGTTCCGGTTCCGGATGCAGCTACACCGCGCTCACCTTGGTTTCAGCGTGGAGAAATGCCATATATCTTGTTTGTAACTTACGGAATGCCATGGCTATTGTAAAACCAAGCAAAAGGGGCCGTTTCACCAAGCCCAGAGTCCAGTCTTCGCATCCCAATCAGAAAAGAAAGTTGCGTGATTCCCAAGTGCCCCTGTGTAGCGGGAAGCGATATAGCAATCATTAAAAATCACACACGTGTGTGTTATATCCAGTACCAGTTATGTGTAGAAGACGAGGTTAGCTGTAGCTCTGAGCGATCATGCCGATAATTATTTGATCACAAAAGTAATGAGTCACATAATGATCAACAAAGAACAATTGGATATATTTAGGTCCGCTGTCTAGCATAAAAATAAAAAAAAGACCGCATTCTAAACAGAGGCGAGGGTACAAGGATATACACAAGGGAAAAAAAGAAATGACAAACCTGCAGCCTTCTCTTGGAGTTGACATAGTTTAGCAGACACAAGCACGTGCTACTAACAGGCCAGCTGGGTAACTTAGGATGCTTTCCATTCTGCACCATGAGGTACAGTAAATTAAATACCTAGCACCGCAGAGCAACATCTGTTTCTGTGTCAAACAAACAAGGCAATTAAAGAATAACTTTAACTATTTTAAAATCATTTTGGAAAAAAAAAAGTCATTTTTGGTTTTCGGCCAAGGGCATCCTGAATTTTCGGTTACGGCCCACAATTTTCATTTCGGTGCATCCCTACTGAATATGTTATACCGATTTGCGACGCAGTTCTATGTTAGCTTATGAGAGTAAAAATTGCGGGCGATGGGTGAAATATACGCATTTATATGTGGGGTCGTATACGTGATACCAAAATCGCGTAAAAACCAGCGCCGCCGTCTTTTGCGGGCATACAGTTTTAATAAAGTTAATTAGCTTAGTTCCCATGATATTTTTTGTTGAATATATACCTAGGTAGGTGTCTGGAGCACTATATGGCAGGAAATATTGCTGCCATATAGTGCTCTTGCAAATGGATAACATTTTTGCAAAACTGCTGCCATATAGTGCTCCGGACACATGCAGACTCCTGAGCTTACGTCACTGCTTTTCAACAAAATATACCAAGAAAACAAAGATAATGTGATATTAGATAGTTGTTTAAAAATGTCATGCTCTATCTGAATCATGAAAGAACATTTGGGGTTTCATTCCCTTTTAAAGTAAACGCCTTGTATTTATTATTATTTTTCTGCACTCTTGCTATAAATTAACATAGTTGTGGGTTAAAAATATTTTGAATGTTGTTTGCTGCAATTGTTTTTCAATATCCAAGCTGCAGTTTTTAGTTCCTTATTTGATATATCTGCTAAACCAATTAGGGGCAGATAGTGTGGCAGGGTTAGGCTCAGGAGCAGTAATTCGCTACTGGGAGCTAGCTGCTATTTGGTGGTTGCGCTTTTGTTATTGGTTCATCCGAAGTGTTCAGCTAGCTCCCAGTAGTACATTGCTGCTCTTTCATTTAAGGTTACCGGTAGACTGAAGCAAATTTAATAACAGATGTAAGTTTATATAAACTCAATGCTCTATCTGAATCATTGTTTAATTTTAGCTTTACTCTCCCTTTAATTTTCAGGAAAATTATAGGAAAGGCAAAATAAATATAAGTTTATTGCAAAATGGTTTTACTCTCTGTAATTTAACATCTTATCTCAAAAATCTCCAAGCGTTTACTCTCCCTTTAATTGGATCCAATCTGTTTCTCAGTTAGAAATGCTAAATATTAATGCAACAGAGTCATCTGTGCTGTAGTCGTAAGTCCGTTATAGTCGTTTTAATTTTCTAATTAAGAACTCATGAGGTTTCCAATAAACACTTTATTAAAGGGCCATAAAATGAATAAATTGCATGCACTAATTCGTTAGATCATGTCATATTAACACTAGCGATGCCACAGCTGTGTTTAAGCCACACATCTAGATAGTGCAAATACTGCTGCTGATTGGCTCAGCAGCAGTGCTTTGCGGTTCCTGTGCGGTACTTAAACTCTGTGTTTAACCCCTTTGTGGCTGTTAAACACATAGAGTTGGGGCATTCACTAAAGAAAATGAATTGCGTATATAGAACAGGAGAGGACAGTCATATTTATTTCTCTAGGCAGAATCATATTGTGTGAGGTCAGATAGAAGCTGATTTATCATTTGACTAAGGATAAACCTTGTAAGATATAGCAATGAAAAAAAGAATACTTAAAGGGACAGGGCTGTGTACTGTAAAATGTTCTCCCCTTATTTTTATTACCAATTATCCATATTACCTGCTGGAATGTATTAAATTGTTTACAAATAGCTCCTTTACCTTTATTTTGCATGTTGTATTTCCACCTATAAGTAACATTTTATTACTTAAAGGGATACTGAAGCATAGTTTCTTCTTTCACAATTAAGACAGAGCAGCAATTTTAAGCAAGTTTCTACTTTACTTCCAGTATCACTTTTTTCTTTGTGTTCTTAGTATCTTCATTTGAAAAGCAGAAATGTATCCACCAATCAGCAAGCACTACCCAGGTGCTGAACCAAAAATGGGACGGCTCCTATGCTTACATTCCTGCTTTTTCAATAAAGATGCCAAGAGAACAAAGGAAATTTGATAATATGAGTAAATTTGAAAGTTGTTTCAAATTGCATGCTCTATCCGAATCATGAAAGAAGAAAAAATTTGGGTTCAGTATCCCTTTAAGTATTGGATATAGAAAAGCTGTGTAAATATACTCAGCAAAATAAACAATACTCCCACTTGGAGGTAGGAAATATAAGTAATAAAATGTTAATTTTGAATTGGGCTTTAGTATATAGACAGAAATAAGATAACAAATTATATGTGTGTATAAAAATTGATAAAATAAGTAGATCTGATTTCTCAGCAAGCTCAGCCCATTCTAATAGTTTGTGGTGTCAGAGAACAATGCCGTCTATTTCATATACAAAAATATGCCTAAATGAGCAATACATTTTATACTCTGTTGCCGGTAACATTGGAAACTGTGCACTGTCCAATTAACTGATTACTTTGATTTTCCTCCCCTTGCCTTTAAATGTAGATGACATATAAGTTAAATAATGTGTTGGTGAAAATGTACAAAATCTTGTTAAATGTGACAAAATAATCTCTTACTGAATTATTTATATGCTTTGTAGTTTTCTTCATTAAAGCACTGGTTTGCAGACAGCTGCATAGAGAGCTTTTGTATAGTCCAGTGGGAGCGAGGCAGTTTTTAGCTAATGGAATGTCAGCGAATGCGTGGCTTAGAGCAGGTCATAATCATTGTCCCCACAGAAATAAAGCAGAAACATCAATAAATAAAGATCTGTTTAATAGATGTCACTACAAAGTATTGATCCCTCCATCATAGACTTAAAACACCTTTTCAACCATGAAGTGGTTCCCTTAATGATTCAAACCAATACACGTAGGGGGCAAAAGTCAAACAATGAATATTTATCCTTTTGTTTAGCTACGTTATGCTTTGCCTGGTGAGTGGACTTCTGGTCTATAAGATCAGACCTTTATGTAACTTACACTGTGTTCTTAAGATAAACCACATGATACTGCAAAGCAATTATGTCTCTCCTCTTTCAGGTGGATCATAAAAAAGAACACATAAGCGAGAAATAAAAGTTCATTCTTATTGGGGGGAGGGTTATGTGAGTAGTATCTTCTGTTTATATTTAGACATCTATTCTAAAAGCGTTGACATTTGATAAAGTTAGAAGAAGACAGAGGGGTTTTTATTAGGAAATACAATTGGGAAGCAAATTTATTGCAGGATTATTTTGTTATTATTATGATTTTATAATAAAAGTACTCTAAAATGGTGTTCCTCTTAAATTATTTAAAGGGATAGGAAAATCAAGAGTAAACTTGCAGGATTCAGATAGAGCAGGTCATTTTAAGACACTTTTAAATTAACTTCTATTTTCAAATGTGCTTTGTTCTCTTGGTATCCCTTGTTGAAAAAGAATACGCACATATCATACTCTAGTGGGAGCTGCTGCTAATTGGTGCCTGCACACATTTGTCTTTTGTGATTGACTAACTAGATGTGTTCAGCAGCTGCCAGTAGTTCCTTCAGCAAAGGATAAGAAGAGAACAAAGCATAATTGGAAAGTTGTTTAAAATGATATGTTCTATCCAAATCCTGAAAGGAAATTTTGGGGTTTCCTATCCCTTTAATTATCCATAGTCAAACATCTCACTATGAACTATTATTTATACTGCCTGTTTATCCTCTAGTTTAAATCTAATAAATGTGTCTTCCTTGCCCCTGAGAAAGCCTAAAGTATATGCTGTGGAATGCAGAGTCCTGCCCCCTCCTATATCCTTTCACAGTGATTGGTCGATTTATTTAATTTATATCAGTATATACTGGTCACAGATTTGGAGATGAGAATGCAGAACTCCAAAGGCTTTTCAGTGGGATATGTCCCTGGACTGTAAAAATGGACATATTGCATATAAACTGTAGTTTTAAATGCTCTATTAATTATGTATGCAGATTGTTTGCAATACAGTGATGAATTTCTAAAGCATATGAAAAAAAAAAACGTTATTGTCCATTTAAGTAACAGTTGTATTCTCACTCCACTCGATCCAATCCATAACGCAAGTGCATCCCTGCATCCTAATCACGTGTTTATTGGCACTTGTGTGAAGCAAACACTGACATACATGTTTATTAAATCATTGTTCATTTGACATTTGTTTTTATAGAAGTACTAGTCGATAAGGCTGCCCAGAGGGCAGTCTAATTATTTTTTAAACTACAGATGTAGAAAGAACGAATTTTGTAACTTTTCTTTTATATAAAAATTTAAGCTACAGGTGTAGCTATACTATAATTTTAATGGACTACTATCTTAAATATATCAAAAATATATTCTATATAATAAACTATAGATATAGCCACACTCTAATTAGACAAACTACTGTCCTAAATAAATACAAAAGTTCTTCTCTTTAAATTATATCTACTTTAAGTATATTTCTTTATATACATAACTCCTAAACCGCAAAACCCCTACATCGCAATAAACCTATTTACCCTATTAACCCCTAAACTGCAAAACCCCTACATCGCAATAAACCTATTTACCCTATTAACCCCTAAACTGCAAAACCCCTACATCGCAATAAACCTATTAACCCCTAAACCCCTACATCGCAATAAACCTATTTAACTTATTAACCCTTTAAACCGCCAAAACCCACAACACAATTAACTATTTAAATAACTAAGTAACCCCCACAAATGCCCCCAAAGGGCATTTGTTTGGGCATTGCCCTTAAAAGGGCATTTAGCTCTTTTTCTGCCCATCCCTAATCTAAATAAAACTAATCCCCCCAAAAAAAACTTAAAAAATCCTAAGTCTAACCCCCCGGTTGGTACTCACGGTTCCTAAAGTCCGGCGGAGAAGGTCCTGTTCCTGGCGGAAAAGTCTTCTTCAAAGAAGCCATGGAGCGTGGTGGATCCACTTCGTACAATCTCCGCCGTACACTGAATAGTGAGTACTCTATTAAAGATGGCGTACCTTGAATTCCTATTGGCTGATTTGATTCTTCCAATTAAAATCAGTCAATAGAAAGAAAGCTACTCAAATCCTATTGGCTATTTAAATTAGCCAATAGCATGAGAGCAAGTGAAATTCTATTGGCTGATTTGAATAGCCAATAAAATTTCACTTGCTCTCATCCTATTGGCTAATTTAAACAGCCAATAGGATTTGAGTAGCTTTCAACCTATTGGCTGATTTGAATTAGAAGAATCAAATCAGCCAATAGGAATTAAAGGGACACCATCTTCAATTGCGTACCTTGAATTCACTATTCAGTGTACGGTGTAGATCGTACAAAGAGGATCCTCCGCGATCCATGGCTCCACGGTCGCCGGTCTTCAGCTGCGCTCTGCGCAGGTTGTTCCTGGAAGAAGAAGAGGTTGTGCTTGGAAGAAGACTTCACCGCCTGGAACAGGACCTTCTCCGCCGGACTTCAGGAACCGTGAGTACCAACCTGGGGGTTAGACTTAGGATTTCTTTTGCAAGATGTACCGAGTCCACGGTTTCATCCTTACTTGTGGGATATTATCCTTCCTAACAGGAAGTGGCAAAGAGAGCACCCACAGCAGAGCTGTCTATATAGCTCCCCCCTTAACTCCACCCTCCAGTCATTCTCTTTGCCGGCTCTAAGCAGGAAGGGTAAAGTGAAAGAGGTGATAAACTTTTAGTATTTATTTTCTTCAAGAAAGAGTTTGTTATTTTTAAATGGTACCGGTGTGTACTATTTACTCTCAGGCAGGAGATGGATGAAGATTTCTGCCTAGAGGATGATGATCTTAGCATTTGTAACTAAGGTCCACTGCTGTTCCCACAGAAGCTGAGGAGTACAGAAAAACTTCAGTGTGAGGAACGGTTTCTTGCTATACAGCAATGAGGTATGTTCAGTCATTTTTTTCTGGAGAGACTGTGATATTTCAGAAAGGCTGACAGTATCCCCATGAGGGGAAGGGTAAGCAGTAATCCTAGATTTATAGGGGCATTACTAAGCTTGCATAAGGGCTAAACTTATGGTTCACACTCAGTTTGAATGATTTATAGCAAACGGTTGTTTGTTCTGGGAGTGCTGTTAATTATACTTTAAGGGACAACTGTATTGAGGGTACACTTGGCTTTTTGGGGTTTTTAGAACCCACATGGCTGGTTAAACGCTTGGTGTGTTTGCTTGAAGGCCTCAGTAACATTGAGTGAGATGGGCGGGGCCTATTTTCGCGCCTCAGTTGCGCAGTTGTTTCTCTGAACAAGCAGCAAGCTACAACACCGGAGGGTCCTGGTGAACTTCTTGGGCCAAATCGAAGCTTTATCCCCACATTATCAATTCCTAAGGGCAGGTAGGCGCCACAGCAGAGCCTGTGGCAAGGTGCTGACAGGGTTTTTACAGTTTTTTTAACACTTTGTCAATCCGGTTTCCTTATTTGGGGGTTAATCGTTTATTTTGCTTGTGGTGCAATCTTATTAAAGCTTAAGGGATCTGCTGTAAAAATTTCAAGAAATTTGAGGTATTTTTTTGCAATTTTGCAGATTGTGTCTGCCTTTTTTTCTATTAAAGGCACAGTACCGTTTATTAAATTGTTTGCTTGTCTCATTACTAGCCTGTTCAACATGTCTGACATTGAGGAAACTCTACAATATGAAGAGAGAGTGATGTGAACTAATAACACATCACGCCCTTAGGGGGCGCTTCCTGTCTACAATAAACTATTGTGAGTAATCACAACAAATAGTGAGATATACTATTAAGTATTTCTTGGTAAGTAGTCATACACAGATGTACTAGATAGGAATGATAGAATGGAAATAACAAATACAATTAGTATAAAACAAAAAATATAATAAAAAATAAATAAATGAAATAAAATAAAACCCAATACCAAAAGACCTAGATAATTGATAAAAATATATATAAAAGTCTATAGATCCTTGGTGATCCGAAGGTGGAGGCAGCACTCTGTCAAAGGATGGCAATCCTGATGTACAAAATCTGAAAAAGAGTAAAACACAGAGGCGCCAACATGGCCTAATATCGGCAGTGAAATTGAGCACAGCAACACAGATGAGTAGGATACTCACAAACAAAAAGCACCCAGCTGGTGCATATGTAGCAGGCTGAAACTTTGCAGTGGTCCAGCTCACTGTGTCCTTGGCACAAAGGCAGTTGGATATCCTCAGAAGGCCCAGATATCAAATACCTAGATGAGCACGAAAAAACAAACCAACATGGCCAAATATCATCTGGACAAGGATAATTGGACCCAGAGTGTTTAAACTTACAAGATAATCTGCACCTGAAGGTGCAAATTCAGCAAGCTGGAACCATAGTGTCGCCCAGTAGACAACTGCAAAGGCAATCCACAGCAAAAACCAGGAACAAATATGTAGTTTTCACATAAAGTGATAAACCACACAATAGCAAGTGTATAAAATATTAAAAACTTTATTAATACAGCGACGCGTTTCTCAGCCTACTCAGGGCTGTTTCATCAGGCTATGAACAAACATTATGATACACTTGCTATTTAACAGATAGTCTGTAACAGAGGAAACTATTGTGATTGGTTGAGCAATTAACAATTGATACACCACACCCATACCACATCTCATTAATGTGGTTGCTTAGTGACAATTGTATACACATATGGGTCAAATAGTTTCAAGCATGTGTTAACTAATTCATATAAGATAAAAAAAATATAATAAAAACCACATATATATACTGCAGTAGGCTCATAACATTCTGACAATCCCCACAATGGACATAAATCAAACCTCATTAGGAACAATTTTCAGAATAGTTAATAAAAAAAACATAATATAAAAAATTCTATAGATGGAGATTGTATATTTAATACAGGTACAAAAGCATTTGTTATGCCATCAGTGACCACTCATGATAAAAACATCCTATTAATCTATATGTGTGATAAATATATATGCCTAATAAGATCAGTTTGCAACCTGACCCCATACCTGTCTAGTTTGAAAAGAAAGTTTCATAGGTATTTGCTTATGGTTTATATGCATGATTATATGAGATCTTGTGCTAGCATTATTTACTTGCTCAAATATTGTAAATTGATCGATGCTGATTTATGAAAATCCAGAATAACTTAATAATCGTTATAATGTCACACTTGACCTTGTTCCGTTGAACAGCGGGAAGACTACATCAGCTGTGTATGTATAAATTTACCAGCTCGTGTCAGGAACTTGAGGATAAGGCTGGTACGTCTAACTGACCAGGGAGTGTCAGAGAAGCCACCAATCTACGATGTTGTTTGTTTAGCCAATCCAGATGCTCATATGATATGGCAAAAAAAAGGATCCAATAGGATCATATGTAAGAACATCACAGAATGAGAGAGGCGTGCCAATCCACTGTGATGAGGGATTTGCTATCTGAGGGAGAGATTTCTGATTCAGGAAAGATGTTCCCTCAGACAGATTCAGATATGACGGCATTTAAGTTTAAGCTAGAACACCTCCACTTATTGCTCAGGGAGGTCTTAGCGACTCTGGATGATTGTGACCCTATTGTAGTTCCAGAGAAATTGTGTAAAATGGACAAATATTTAGAGGTTCCTGTTTACACTGATGTTTTTCCGGTCCCTAAGAGGATTTCGGACATTGTTACTAAGGAGTGGGATAGACCAGGTATTCCGTTCACTCCCCCTCCTATTTTTAAGAAGATGTTTTCCATATCCGACACCATGCGGGACTCGTGGCAGACGGTCCCTAAGGTGGAGGGAGCTATTTCTACTCTGGCTAAGCGTACAACGATACCTATTGAAGACAGTTGTGCTTTCAAAGATCCTATGGATAAAAAATTAGAGGGTCTCCTAAAGAAAATTTTTGTTCATCAGGGTTTTCTTCTCCAGCCTATAGCGTGCATTGTTCCTGTAACCACTGCAGCTGCCTTTTGGTTTGAGGCTCTGGAAGAGGCTCTTCAGGTGGAGACCCCATTAGATGCTATTCTGGATAGAATTTGGGCTGTTAAGCTAGCTAATTCTTTCTTTACAGACGCCGCTTTCCATCTGGCTAAATTAGCAGCTAAGAATTCAGGTTTTGCCATTTTAGCGTGTAGAGCGTTATGGCTTAAGTCCTGGTCGGCTGATGTGTCATCAAAATCTAAGCTTTTGACCATCCTTTTCAAGGGTAAGACTCTATTCGGGCCTGAACTGAAAGAGATCATTTCAGATATCACTGGAGGGAAGGGTCATGCCCTCCCTCAGGATAAGTCAAATAAGTTGAGGACCAAACAGAATAATTTTCGTTCCTTTCGAAACTTCAAGGGTGGTCCCGCTTCCTCTTCCCCTGCTGCAAGGCAAGAGGGGAACTTTGCTCAAGCCAAGCCAGTCTGGAGACCTAACCAGGCTTGGAACAAGGATAAACAGGCCAAGAAGCCTGCTGCTGCCACCAAGACAGCATGAAGGGGTAGTAGGGGGCAGACTCTCTCTCTTTGCTCAGGCTTGGACAAGAGACGTTCAGGACTCCTGGGCTGTAGACATCGTAACCCAGGGGTATCTTCTAGATTACAAAGATTCTCCTCCAAGGGGGAGATTCCATCTTACTTAATTGTCTGTAAACCAGACAAAAAGAGAGGCGTTCTTACGCTGTGTATAAGATCTACTTACCATGGGAGTGATCTGCCCTGTTCCAAGAACAGAACAGGGGCAGGGGTTCTATTCCAATCTGTTTGTGGCTCCCAAAAAAGAGGGAACCTTCAGACCAATCCTAGATCTCAAGATCCTAAACCAATTCCTCAGAGTCCCATCCTTCAAGATGGAGACCATTCGGACTATTTTACCAATGATCCAGGAGGGTCAATATATGACCACCGTGGACTTAAAGGATGTGTATCTACACATTCCTATCCACAAAGATCTTCACCAATTCCTCAGGTTTGCCTTTCTGGACAAGCATTACCAGTTTGTGGCTCTTCCCTTCGGGTTGGCCACGGCTCCAAGAATTTTCATAAAGGTGCTAGGGTCCCTTCTGGCGGTTTTAAGGCCGCGGGGCATAGTAGTGGCGCTTTATCTAGACGACATTCTAATTCAAGCGTCGACTTTCCAACTAGCCAAGTCTCACACGGACTTCGTGTTGGCCTTTCTAAGATCTCATGGGTGGAAGGTGAACGTAAAAAAGAACTCTCTTTCCCCTCTCACAAGAGTTTCATTCCTAGGGTCTCTGATATACTCGGTGGACATGAAGATATTTCTGACGAAAGTCAGGAAATCAAAGATTTTAGCCACCTGCGAGCTCTTCATTCCATTCCTCGGCCGTCAGTGGCTCAGTGTATGGAGGTAATCGGACTAATGGTAGCGGCAATGGACGTAGTTCCGTTTGCTCGTTTACATCTCATACCACTGCAACTATGCATGCTCAGACAGTGGAATGGGGATTATGCAGATTTATCTCCTCAGATAAATCTGGATCAGGAGACCAGAGATTCTCTTCTCTGGTGGTTGTCACAGGATCACCTGTCCCAAGGAATATGTTTCCGCAGGCCAGGGTGGGTTATAGTGACGACGGACGCCAGCCTACTGGGCTGGGGTGCAGTCTGGAATTTCCTGAAAGCACAGGGTTTGTGGACTCAGGAGGAGGCCCTCCTACCAATAAATATTCTAGAATTAAGAGCGATCTTCAATGCTCTTCAGGCGTGGCCTCAGCTGGTTTCGGCCAGATTCATCAGATTTCAGTCGGACAACATCACGACTGTGGCTTATATCAATCATCAGGGGGGAACAAGGAGTTCCTTAGCGATGATAGAAGTTTCCAGAATTATCCGATGGGCAGAGACTCACTCTTGCCATCTATCAGCAATCTATATCCCAGGGGTAGAGAACTGGGAGGCAGACTTTTCATCCTGGGGAGTGGGAACTCCACCCGGAGGTGTTTGCTCAACTGGTTCAGCTTTGGGGCACACCAGAATTGGATCTTATGGCGTCTCGTCAGAACGCCAAACTTCCTCATTACAGGTCCAGGTCAAGGGATCCTCAGGCAGTACTGATAGATGCTCTAGCAGTACCCTGGTCGTTCAACCTGGCTTATGTGTTTCCACCATTCCCTCTCCTTCCGCGTCTGATTGCCAGAATCAAACAGGAGAGAGCTTCTGTGATTTTGATAGCTCCTGCGTGGCCACGCAGGACTTGGTATGCAGACCTGGTGGACATGTCATCTCTGCCACCATGGACTCTGCCACTGAGACAGGACCTTCTGATTCAAGGTCCGTTCAAGCATCCAAATCTAATTTCTCTGCAACTGACTGCATGGAGATTGAACGCTTGATTTTATCAAAGCGGGGTTTCTCTGAGTCGGTCATAGATACCTTGATTCAGGCTCGAAAGCCTGTCACCAGGAAAATCTATCATAAGATATGGCGTAAATATCTTTTTTGGTGCGAATCCAAAGGCTACTCATGGAGTAAGATCAGGATTCCTAGGATTTTGTCTTTTCTCCAAGAGGGGTTGGAGAAAGGATTGTCAGCTAGTTCTTTAAAAGGAAAGATATCTGCTTTGTCTATTCTATTGCACAAGCGTCTGGCAGATGTTCCAGACGTTCAGGCTTTTTGTCAGGCTTTAGTTATAATCAAGCCTGTTGCTCCGCCATGGAGTCTAAATTTAGTTCTTAAAGTTCTTCAGGGGGTTCCGTTTGAACCCATGCATTCCATAGATATTAAGCTTCTATCTTGGAAAGTTCCGTTTCTAGTTGCTGAACTATCTGCATTACAATGTGATTCGCCTTATCTTGTTATCCATGCTGATAAGGTGGTTTTGCGTACCAAACCTAGGTTCCACCCTAAGGTTTTTACTAACAGGAATATCAATCAGGAAATTGTTGTTCCTTCTCTCTGTCCTAATCCTTCTTCTAAGAAGGAACGTTTGTTGCACAACTTGGACCTGGTTCGTGCTTTGAAGTTTTATTTGCAGGCAACCAAAGATTTTCGTCAAACATCTTCTTTGTTTGTTGTCTATTCTGGAAAGCGTAGGGGTCAAAAGGCTACGGCTACCTCTCTTTCCTTTTGGCTGAAAAGTATCATCCGTTTGGCTTATGAGACTGCTGGACAGCAGCCTTCTGAAAGAATTCATGCTTACTCTACTAGAGCGGTGGCTTCCAAATGTGCTTTTAAGAATGATGCTTCTGTTGAACAAATTTGTAAGGCTGCGACTTGGTCTTCGCTTCATACCTTTTCCAAATTTTACAAATTTGATACTTTCTCCAACATAGGTGTGTCCGGTCCACGGCGTCATCCTTACTTGTGGGATATTCTCTTCCCCAACAGGAAATGGCAAAGAGCCCAGCAAAGCTGGTCACATGATCCCTCCTAGGCTCCGCCTTCCCCAGTCATTCTCTTTGCCGTTGCACAGGCAACATCTCCACGGAGATGGCTCAGAGTTTTTTTGGTGTTTAAATGTAGTTTTTATTCTTCTATCAAGAGTTTGTTATTTTAAAATAGTGCTGGTATGTACTATTTACTCTGAAACAGAAAAGAGATGAAGATTTCTGTTTGTAAGAGGAAAATGATTTTAGCAACCGTTACTAAAATCGATGGCTGTTTCCACACAGGACTGTTGAGAGGAATTAACTTCAGTTGGGGGAAACAGTGAGCAGACTTTGGCTGCTTGAGGTATGACACATTTCTAAAAAGACTTGGTAATGCTGGAAGCTGTCATTTTCCCTATGGGATCCGGTAAGCCATTTTCTTAATTTTCAATATAAGAATACAAGGGCTTCACAAGGGCTTTAAAGACTGGTAGACATTCTTCTGGGCCAAAACGATTACTATATAAGCATGTTTACTGGTTTATAACTTAGGAGAGTTATTTTAATCTTGGCAAATTGTTAAAAAAACGGACAGGCACTGTATTGGACACCTTTTTCACTGGGGGCCTTTTCTAGTCATAGGCAGAGCCTCATTTTCGCGCCACTAATGCGCAGTTGTTTTTGAGAAGCAAGGCATGCAGATGCATGTGTGAGGTGCTCAGATCCACTGAAAAAGCTTATTGAAGGCGTCATTTGGTATCGTATTCCCCTCTGGGCTTGGTTGGGTCTCAGCAAAGCAGATACCAGGGACTGTATAGGGGTTAAATGTAAAAACGGCTCCGGTTCCGTTATTTTAAGAGTTAAAGCTTTCAAATTTGGTGTGCAATACTTTTAAGGCTTTATGACACTGTGGTGAAATTTTGGTGAATTTTGAACATTTCCTTCATACTTTTGCGTATATTCAGTAAAAAAGTGTGTTCAGTTTAAAATTTAAAGAGACAGTAACAGTTTTATTTTAAAACGTTTTTTGTGCTTTGTTATCAAGTTTATGCCTATTTACATGTCTGAACTATCAGATAGACGATGTTCTGTATGTTCGGAAGCCAAGGTTCCTCTCCATTTAAATATATGTGATGAATGTGACAAACAAAGTAGGGACAATGATGCCACTGAATAATGTTGCCCAAAATGATTCCTTAAGTGAGGGGAGTAAGCATGGTACTGCATCATCTCCTTCTATGTCTACACCAGTCTTGCCCACTCAGGAGGTCCCTAGTGAATCTAGTGCGCCAATCCTCCTTACTATGCAACAATTAACGGCTGTAATGGATAATTCTATTAAAAACATTTTAGCCAAAATGCCCACCTTATCAGCGAAAGCGCGACTGCTCTGTTTTAGATACTGAAGAGCATGAGGACGCTGATGATAATGGTTCTGACATGCCCTTACACCAGTCTGAAGGGGCTAGGGAGGTTTTGTCTGAGGGAGAAATTTCAGATTCAGGAAAAATTTCTCAACAAGCTGAACCTGACGTTATTACATTTAAATTTAAATTGGAACATCTCCGCGCTCTGCTTAAGGAGGTGTTATCTACTCTGGATGATTGTGACAATTTGGTCATTCCAGAGAAATTATGTAAGATGGACAGGTTCCTAGAGGTCCCGGTGCCCCCCGAAGCTTTTCCTATACCCAAGCGGGTGGCGGACATTGTAAATAAAGAATGGGAAAGGCCCGGCATACCTTTTGTCCCTCCCCCTATATTTAAGAAATTATTTCCTATGGTCGACCCCAGGAAGGACTTATGGCAGACAGTCCCCAAGGTCGAGGGGGCGGTTTCTACTCTAAATAAACGCACCACTATCCCTATAGAAGATAGTTGTGCTTTCAAAGATCCTATGGATAAAAAATTAGAGGGTTTGCTTAAAAAGATGTTTGTTCAGCAAGGTTACCTTCTACAACCAATTTCATGCATTGTTCCTGTCACTACAGCAGCGTGTTTCTGGTTCGAGGAACTAGAAAAGTCGCTCAATCAAGCATCCTCTTATGAGGAGGTTATGGACAGAGTTCAAGCACTTAAGTTGGCTAACTCTTTTACCTTAGACGCCACTTTGCAATTAGCTAGATTAGCGGCGAAAAATTCAGGTTTTGCTATTGTGGCGCGCAGAGCGCTTTGGCTGAAGTCTTGGTCAGCGGATGCTGTCCTCCAAGAACAGATTGCTTAACATCCCTTTCAAGGGGAAAACGCTGTTTGGCCCTGACTTGAAAGAGATTATTTCAGACATCACTCGGGGGAAAGGGCCACGCCCTTCCTCAGGATAGGTCTTTTAAGGCTAAAAATAAAACAAATTTTCGTCCCTTTCGCAGAAACGGACCAGCCTCAAATTCTACATCCTCTAAGCAAGAGGGTAATTCTTCTCAAACCAAGCCAGCCTGGAGGACCGATGCAAGGCTGGAACAAAGGTAAGCAGGCCAAGAAGCCCTGCTACCTGCTACCAAGACAGCATGAGATGCTGGCCCCCGATCCGGGACCGGATCTGGTGGGGGGCAGACTCTCTCTCTTCGCTCAGGCTTGGGCAAGAGATGTTCAGGATCCTTGGGCGCTAGAAATAGTTCTCCAAGGTTATCTCCTGGAATTCAAGGAGCTACCCCCAAGGGGAAGGTTCCACAGGTCTCAATTGTCTTCAGACCAAATAAAAAGACAGGCATTCTTACATTGTGTAGAAGACCTGTTAAAAATGGGAGTGATTCATCCTGTTCCATTAGGAGAACAAGGGATGGGGTTTCTACTCCAATCTGTTCATAGTTCCCAAAAAAGAGGGAACATTCAGGCCAATTTTGGATCTCAAGATCCTAAACAAATTTCTCAAGGTCCCATCGCTCAAGATGGAAACCATTCGGACAATTCTTCCTACCATCCAGGAAGGTCAATTCATGACCACGGTGGATTTAAAGGATGCGTATCTACATATTCCTATCCACAAGGAACATCATCGGTTCCTAAGATTCGCCTTTCTGGACAAGCATTACCAGTTTGTGGCACTTCCATTCGGACTAGCCACTGCTCCAAGAATTTTCACAAAGGTACTAGGGTCCCTTCTAGCGGTGCTAAGGCCAAGGGGCATTGCAGTAGTACCCTACTTGGACGACATACTGATTCAAGCGTCGTCTCTACCACAAGCAAAGGCTCATACGGACATTGTCCTAGCCTTTCTCAGATCTCACGGGTGGAAAGTGAACGTAGAAAAAAGTTCTCTATTTCCGTCAACAAGAGTTCCCTTCTTGGGAACATTAATAGACTCCTTGGAAATGAAGATTTTTCTGACAGAAGCCAGAAAATCAACACTTCTAAGCTCTTGTCAAGTACTTCATTCTGTTCTTCTTCCTTCCATAGCGCAGTGCATGGAAGTAATAGGTTTGATGGTTGCGGCAATGGACATAGTTCCTTTTGCGTGAATTCATCTAAGACCATTACAACTGTGCATGCTCAGACAGTGGAATGGGGATTATACAGATTTGTCCCCGACGATCCAAGTAGATCAGAGGACCAGAGATTCACTCCGTTGGTGGCTGACCCTGGACAACCTGTCCCAAGGGATGAGCTTCAGAAGACCAGAGTGGGTCATTGTAACGACCGACGCCAGCCTGGTGGGCTGGGGCGCGGTCTGGAAACACCTGAAGGCTCAGGGTCTATGGTCTCGGGAAGAATCTCTTCTCCCGATAAACATTCTGGAACTGAGAGCGATAGTCAATGCTCTCAAGGCTTGGCCTCAACTAGCAAAGGCCAAATTCATAAGGTTTCAATCAGACAACATGACGACTGTTGCATATATCAACCATCAGGGGGGAACAAGGAGTTCCCTGGCGATGGAAGAAGTGACCAAAGTAATTCAATGGGCGGAGCTTCACTCCTGCCACTTGTCTGCAATCCACATCCCAGGAGTGGAAAATTGGGAAGCGGATTTTCTGAGTCGTCAGACATTTCATCCGGGGGAGTGGGAACTCCATCCGGAAATCTTTGCCCAAATAACTCAATTATGGGGCATTCCAGACATGGATCTGATGGCGTCTCGTCAGAACTTCAAGGTTCCTTGCTACGGGTCCAGATCCAGGGATCCCAAGGCGACTCTAGTAGATGCACTAGTAGCGCCCTGGACCTTCAACCTAGCTTATGTGTTCCCACCGTTTCCTCTCATTCCCAGGCTGGTAGCCAGGATCAATCAAGAGAGGGCTTCGGTGATCTTGATAGCTCCTGCGTGGCCATGCAGAACTTGGTATGCAGACCTGGTGAATATGTCATCGGCTCCACCATGGAAGCTACCTTTGAGACGGGACCTTCTTGTTCAAGGTCCGTTCGAACATCCGAATCTGGCATCACTCCAACTGACTGCTTGGAGATTGAACGCTTGATTTTATCAAAGCGTGGGTTCTCAGATTCTGTCATTGATACTCTTATTCAGGCTAGAAAGCCTGTAACTAGGAAAATTTACCATAAAGTATGGAAGAAATATATCTGTTGGTGCGAATCGAAAGGATTCCCATGGAACAGGTAAAAATTCCTAAGATTCTATCCTTTCTACAAGAGGGTTTGGAGAAAGGATTATCTGCAAGTTCTTTGAAGGGACAGATTTCTGCTTTATCTGTTTTACTTCACAAGAAGCTGGCGGCTGTGCCAGATGTTCAGGCTTTTGTTCAGGCCCTGGTTAGAATCAAGCCTGTTTACAAACCTTTGACTCCTCCTTGGAGTCTCAATTTAGTTCTTTCAGTTCTTCAAGGGGTTCCGTTTGAACCCTTACATTCCGTAGATATTAAGTTATTATCTTGGAAAGTTTTGTTTTTGGTTGCAATTTCTTCTGCTAGAAGAGTTTCAGAGTTATCTGCTCTGCAGTGTTCTCCTCCTTATCTGGTGTTCCATGCAGATAAGGTGGTTTTGCGTACTAAACCTGGTTTTCTTCCGAAAGTTGTTTCTAACAAAAATATTAACCAGGAGATAGTTGTGCCTTCTTTGTGTCCGAATCCAGTTTCAAAGAAGGAACGTTTGTTGCACAATTTGGATGTAGTTCGTGCTCTAAAATTCTATTTAGAGGCTACAAAGGATTTCAGACAAACATCTTCCTTGTTTGTTGTTTATTCTGGTAAAAGGAGAGGTCAAAAAGCAACTTCTACCTCTCTCTCTTTTTGGCTTAAAAGCATCATCAGATTGGCTTATGAGACTGCCGGACGGCAGCCTCCTGAAAGAATCACAGCTCATTCCACTAGGGCTGTGGCTTCCACATGGGCCTTCAAGAACGAGGCTTCTGTTGATCAGATATGTAAGGCAGCGACTTGGTCTTCACTGCACACTTTTACCAAATTTTACAAATTTGATACTTTTGCTTCTTCTGAGGCTATTTTTGGGAGAAAGGTTTTGCAAACCGTGGTGCCTTCCATCTAGGTGACCTGATTTGCTCCCTCCCATCATCCGTGTCCTAAAGCTTTGGTATTGGTTCCCACAAGTAAGGATGACGCCGTGGACCGGACACACCTATGTTGGAGAAAACAGAATTTATGTTTACCTGATAAATTACTTTCTCCAACGGTGTGTCCGGTCCACGGCCCGCCCTGGTTTTTTAATCAGGTCTGATGATTTAATTTCTCTAACTACAGTCACCACGGTATCATATGATTTCTCCTATGCAAATATTCCTCCTTTACGTCGGTCGAATGACTGGGGAAGGCGGAGCCTAGGAGGGATCATGTGACCAGCTTTGCTGGGCTCTTTGCCATTTCCTGTTGGGGAAGAGAATATCCCACAAGTAAGGATGACGCCGTGGACCGCACACACCGTTGGAGAAAGTCATTTATCAGGTAAACATAAATTCTGTTTTTGCTTCTTCGGAGGCTATTTTTGGGAGAAAGGTTTTGCAAGCAGTGGTGCCTTCCGTTTAGGTTCCTGTCTTGTCCCTCCCTTCATCCGTGTCCTAAAGCTTTGGTATTGGTATCCCACAAGTAAGGATAAAACCGGGGACTCGGTACATCTTGCAAAAGAAAACAAAATTTATGCTTACCTGATAAATTTCTTTCTTTTGCGATGCACCGAGTCCACGGCCCGCCCTGTCTATTCAAGACAGATAGTATTTTTTATTAAAAACTTCAGTCACCTCTGCACCTTATAGTTTCTTCTTTTTCTTCCTTGGCCTTCGGTCGAATGACTGGGGGGTGGAGTTAATTGGGGGAGCTATATAGACAGCTCTGCTGTGGGTACTCTCTTTGCCACTTCCTGTTAGGAAGGATAATATCCCACAAGTAAGGATGAAACCGTGGACTCGGTACATCGCAAAAGAAAGAAATTTATCAGGTAAGCATAAATTTTGTTTTTTTAAGGGTTTTTTGGGGGGATTTGTTTTATTTAGATTATGGATGGGCAGAAAAAGAGCTAAATGCCCTTTTTAAGGGCAATGCCCAAACAAATGCCCTTTTCAGGGCAATGGGTAGTTAAGGTTATTTAGTGTTATTTTATTTGGGGGGGTTTTTACTGTTAGGGGGGCTTTGTGTATTTTCTTGAAAAAGAGCTGATTATCTTGGGGCAATGCCCTGCAAATAGCCATTTTAAGGGCTACTGGTAGTTTATTCTTAGAGTAGGGGGTGTTTTTGTTTTGGGGGTTCTTTTTTATTTTCATAGGGATTAGGTGTTTAATTTTGTTAAATTTGGTAATTTTATTTCTCTTGTTAAGTGTATCCAGTCCACGGATCATCCATTACTTATGGGATATTCTCCTTCCCAACAGGAAGTTGCAAGAGGATCACCCACAGCAGAGCTGCTATATAGATCCTCCCCTCACTGCCATACCCAGTCATTCTCTTGCAACTCTCAACTAAGATGGAGGTCGTAAGAGGACTGTGGTGTTTTATACTTAGTTTATTTCTTCAATCAAAAGTTGTTATTTTTAAATGGTACCGGAGTGTACTGTATATCTCAGGCAGTATTTAGAAGAAGAATCTGCCTGCGTTTTCTATGATCTTAGCAGAAGTAACTAAGATCCTTTGCTGTTCTCACATATTCTGAGGAGTGAGGTAACTTCAGAGGGGGAATAGCGTGCAGGTTTTCCTGCAATAAGGTATGTGCAGTTAAAATATTTTTCTAGGGATGGAATTTGCTAGAAAATGCTGCTGATACCGAAGTAATGTAAGTAAAGCCTTAAATGCAGTGATAGCGACTGGTATCAGGCTTATTAATAGAGATACATACTCTTATAAAAGTGTATTTTAAAACGTTTGCTGGCATGTTTAATCGTTTTTTACATATGTTTGGTGATAAAAACTTATTGGGGCCTAGTTTTTTCCACATGGCTGGCTTGAATTTTGCCTAGAAACAGTTCCCTGAGGCTTCCCACTGTTGTAATATGAGTGGGAGGGGCCTATTTTGGCGTTTTTTTGCACAGCAAAAATTACAGACACAGACATCCAGCTTCTTCCTGCATGATCCAGGACTTCTTTGGAGGGCTCAAAAGGCTTCAAAAGTCGTATTGAGGGAGGTAAAAAGCCACAGTAGAGCTGTGGCAGTTGTTGTGACTGTTTAAAAAACGTTTTTGGTATTAAGGGGTTAATCATCCATTTGCAAGTGGGTGCAATGCTCTGCTAACTTATTACATACACTGTAAAAATTTCGTTAGTGTAACTGCATTTTTTCACTGTTATTTCAAAATTTGGGAAAATTTGTGTTTCTTAAAGGCGCAGTAACGTTTTTTATATTGCTTGTAAACTTGTTTTAAAGTGTTTTCCAAGCTTGCTAGTCTCATTGCTAGTCTGTTTAAACATGTCTGACACAGAGGAACCTACTTGTTCATTATGTTTGAAAGCCATGGTGGAGCCCCATAGGAGAATGTGTACTAAATGTATAGATTTCACCTTAAACAGTAAAGATCAGTCTTTATCTATAAAAGAATTGTCACCAGAGGGGTCTGTCGAGGGGGAAGTTATGCCGACTAACTATCCCCACGTGTCGGACCCTTCGCCTCCCGCTCAAGGGACGCACGCTAATATGGCGCCAAGTACATCAGGGACGCCCATAGCGATTACTTTGCAGGACATGGCTGCAATCATGAATAATACCCTGTCAGAGGTATTATCCAGATTGCCTGAATTGAGAGGCAAGCGCGATAGCTCTGGGGTTAGGATAGATACAGAGCACGCAAATGCTGTTAGAGCCATGTCTGATACTGCGTCACAGTATGCAGAACATGAGGACGGAGAGCTTCAGTCTGTGGGTGACATCTCTGACTCGGGGAAACCTGATTCAGAGATTTCTAATTTTAAATTTAAGCTTGAGAACCTCCGTGTATTGCTTGGGGAGATATTAGCTGCTCTGAATGACTGTAACACAGTTGCAATTCCAGAGAAATTGTGTAGGCTGGATAGATACTATGCGGTGCCGGTGTGTACTGACGTTTTTCCTATACCTAAAAGGCTTACAGAAATTATTAGCAAGGGGTGGGATAGACCCGGTGTGCCCTTTTCCCCACCTCCTATATTTAGAAAAATGTTTCCAATAGACGCCACTACACGGGACTTATAGCAGACGGTCCCTAAGGTGGAGGGAGCAGTTTCTACTTTAGCAAAGCGTACCACTATCCTGGTTGAGGACAGTTGTGCTTTTTCAGATCCAATGGATAAAAAATTGGAGGGTTACCTTAAGAAAATGTTTATTCAACAAGATTTTATTTTACAGCCCCTTGCATGCATTGCGCCTGTCACTGCTGAGGCGGCATTCTGGTTTGAGGCCCTGGAAGAGGCCATCCAGACAGCTCAATTGAATGAAATTATTGACAAGCTTAGAACGCTTAAGCTAGCTAACTCATTTGTTTCTGATGCCATTGTTCATTTGACTAAACTAACGGCTAAGAATTCCGGATTCGCCATTAAGGCGCGTAGGGCGCTATGGCTTAAATCCTGGTCAGCTGGCGTGACTTCAAAGTCTAAATTACTCAACATTCCTTTCAAGGGGCAGACCTTATTCGGGCCTGGCTTGAAGGAAATTATTGCTGACATTACTGGAGGCAAGGGTCATACCCTTCCTCAGGACAGGGCCAAATCAAAGGCCAAACAGTCTTATTTTTGTGCCTTTCGAAATTTCAAGGCAGGAGCAGCATCAACTTCCTCCGCTTCAAAACAAGAGGGAACTGTTGCTTATTCCAGACAGGCCTGGAAACCTAACCAGTCCTGGAACAAGGGCAAGCAGGCCAGGAAGCCTGCTGCTTCCCCCAAGACAGCATGAAGGAACGGCCCCCTATCCGGAAACGGATCTAGTGGGGGGCAGACTTTCTCTCTTCGCCCAGGCGTGGGCAAGAGATGTTCAGGATCCCTGGGCGTTGGAGATCATATCTCAGGGATATCTTCTGGACTTCAAAGCTTCTCCTCCACAAGGGAGATTTCATCTTTCAAGGTTATCATCAAACCAGATAAAGAAAGAGGCATTCCTAAGCTGTTTGCAAGACCTCCTAGTAATGGGAGTGATCCATCCAGTTCCGCGGACGGAACAAGGACAGGGATTTTATTCAAATCTGTTTGTGGTTCCCAAGAAAGAGGGAACCTTCAGACCAATCTTGGATCTAAAGATCTTAAACAAATTCCTCAGAGTTCCATCATTCAAAATGGAAACTATTCGGACCATCCTACCCATGATCCAAGAGGGTCAGTACATGACCACAGTGGACTTAAAGGATACCTACCTTCACATACCGATTCACAAAGATCATCATCGGTTCCTAAGGTTTGCCTTTCTAGACAGGCATTACCAATTTGTAGCTCTTCCCTTCGGGTTGGCCACTGCCCCGAGAATTTTTACAAAGGTTCTGGGCTCACTTCTGGCGGTTTTAAGACCGCGAGGCATAGCGGTGGCTCCGTATCTAGACGACATCCTGATACAGGCGTCAAGCTTTCAAATTGCCAAGTCTCATACAGAGATAGTTCTGGCATTTCTGAGGTCGCATGGGTGGAAAGTGAACGTGGAAAAGAGTTCTCTATCACCACTCACAAGAGTCTCCTTCCTAGGGACTCTTATAGATTCTGTAGAGATGAAAATTTACCTGACGGAGTCCAGGTTATCAAAACTTCTAAATGCTTGCTGTGTCCTTCATTCCATTCCACGCCCGTCAGTGGCTCAGTGCATGGAAGTAATTGGCTTAATGGTAGCGGCAATGGACATAGTGCCATTTGCGTGCCTGCATCTCAGACCGCTGCAATTATGCATGCTAAGTCAGTGGAATGGGGATTACTCAAATTTGTCCCCTCTACTAAATCTGGATCAAGAGACCAGAGATTCTCTTCTCTGGTGGCTTTCTCGGGTCCATCTGTCCAAGGGTATGACCTTTCGCAGGCCAGATTGGACGATTGTAACAACAGATGCCAGCCTTCTAGGTTGGGGCGCAGTCTGGAACTCCCTGAAGGCTCAGGGATCGTGGACTCAGGAGGAGAAACTCCTCCCAATAAATATTCTGGAGTTAAGAGCAATATTCAATGCTCTTCTAGCTTGGCCTCAGTTAGCAACACTGAGGTTCATCAGATTTCAGTCGGACAACATCACGACTGTGGCTTGCATCAACCATCAAGGGGGAACCAGGAGTTCCCTAGCGATGTTAGAAGTCTCAAAGATAATTTGCTGGGCAGAGTCTCACTCTTGCCACCTGTCAGCGATCCACATCCCAGGCGTAGAGAACTGGGAGGCGGATTTTCTAAGTCTTTTCATCCGGGGGAGTGGGAACTCCATCCGGAGGTGTTTGCTCAACTGGTCCATCGTTGGGGCAAACCAGAACTGGATCTCATGGCGTCTCGCCAGAACGCCAAGCTTCCTTGTTACGGATCCAGGTCTAGGGACCCGGGAGCAACGCTGATAGATGCTCTAGCAGCTCCTTGGTTCTTCAACCTGGCCTATGTGTTTCCACCGTTTCCTCTGCTCCCTCGACTGATTGCCAAAATCAAACAGGAGAGAGCATCGGTGATTCTGATAGCGCCTGCGTGGCCACGCAGGACCTGGTATGCAGACCTAGTGGACATGTCATCTCTTCCACCATGGACTCTGCCTCTGAGGCAGGACCTTCTAATACAAGGTCCTTTCAATCATCCAAATCTACTTTCTCTGAGACTGACTGCATGGAGATTGAACGCTTGATTCTATCAAGGCGTGGCTTCTCCGAGTCAGTCATTGATACCTTAATACAGGCTCGGAAGCCTGTCACCAGGAAAATCTACCATAAGATATGGCGTAAATATATTTATTGGTGTGAATCCAAGAGTTACTCATGGAGTAAGGTTAGGATTCCTAGGATATTGTCCTTTCTCCAAGAGGGTTTGGACAAAGGCTTATCAGCTAGTTCTTTAAAAGGACAGATCTCTGCTCTGTCTATTCTTTTGCACAAGCGTCTGGCAGAAGTTCCAGACGTCCAGGCATTTTGTCAGGCTTTGGTTAGGATTAAGCCTGTGTTTAAAACTGTTGCTCCCCCGTAGAGCTTAAACTTGGTTCTTAAAGTTCTTCAGGAAGTTCCGTTTGAACCCCTTCATTCCATTGATATTAAACTTTTATCTTGGAAAGTTCTGTTTTTGATGGCTATTTCCTCGGCTCGAAGAGTCTCTGAGTTATCTGCCTTACATTGTGATTCTCCTTATCTGATTTTTCATTCAGACAAGGTAGTTCTGCGTACCAAACCTGGGTTTTTACCTAAGGTGGTTTCTAACAGGAATATCAATCAAGAGATTGTTGTTCCATCATTGTGTCCTAATCCTTCTTCAAAGAAGGAACGTCTTTAGCATAATCTGGACGTAGTCCGTGCCTTGAAGTTTTACTTACAGGCTACTAAAGATTTTCATCAAACATCTGCCCTGTTTGTCGTTTACTCTGGACAGAGGAAAGGTCAAAAAGCTTCGGCAACCTCTCTCTCCTTTTGGCTTCGGAGCATAATACGCTTAGCCTATGAGACTGCTGGACAGCAGCCCCCTGAAAGGATTACAGCTCATTCTACTAGAGCTGTGGCTTCCACCTGGGCCTTTAAAAATGAGGCCTCTGTTGAACAGATTTGCAAGGCTGCGACTTGGTCTTCGCTTCACACCTTTTCAAAATGTTACAAATTTGACACTTTTGCTTCTTCGGAGGCTGTTTTTGGGAGAAAGGTTCTACAGGCAGTGGTTCCTTCCGTTTAAGTTCCTGCCTTGTCCCTCCCATCATCCGTGTACTTTAGCTTTGGTATTGGTATCCCACAAGTAATGGATGATCCGTGGACTGGATACACTTAACAAGAGAAAACATAATTTATGCTTACCTGATAAATTTATTGCTCTTGTAGTGTATCCAGTCCACGGCCCGCCCTGTCCTTTTAAGGCAGGTCTAAATTTTAATTAAACTACCGTCACCACTGCACCCTATGGTTTCTCCTTTCTCGTCTTGTTTCGGTCAAATGACTGGATATGGCAGTGAGGGGAGGAGCTATATAGCAGCTTTGCTGTGGGTGATCCTCTTGCAACTTCCTGTTGGGAAGGAGAATATCCCACAAGTAATGGATGATCCGTGGACTGGATACACTACAAGAGAAATACATTTATCAGGTAAGCATAAATTATGTTTTTTTTTATTTTCTGTAATGTTAGCTTTTTTTATTTTTTGTAAACTTTTTTTTTTTGTAACTTTAGAATGTATTAGTTTAGGTAATTTCGGTTTATTTAATGGGGTATTAGGTTAGGAGTTGTTAGGTTAGGGGGTGTTAGGTTAGTGTACTGTACTTAGTTATTTATATAGTTATTTGCATTGTGGGTTTTGGCGGTTTAAAGGGACAGTCTACACGAGAATTTGTATTGTTTTAAAAGATAGATAATCCCTTTATTACCCATTCCCCAGTTTTGCATAACCAACACAGTTATAATAATATACTTTTAACCTCTGTGATTATCTTGTATCTAAGCCTCTGCAAACTGCCCCTTTTTTCAGTTCTTTTGACAGACTTGCGGTCTAGCCAATCAGTGCCTGCTCCCAGATAACTTCACGTGCATGAGCACAGTGTTATCTATATGAAATACGTGAACTAACACCCACTAGTGGTGAAAAACTGTTAAAATGCAATCTGAAAAGAGGTGGGCTTCAAGGTCTAAGAAATTAGCATATGAACCTCCTAGGTTAAGCTTTCAACTAAGAATACCAAGAGAACAAAGCAAAATTGGTGATAAAAGTAAATTGGAAAATTGTTTAAAATGACATGCTCTGTCTGAATCATGAAAGTTTATTTTGGCCTAGACTGTCCCTTTAAAGGGTTAATAAATTAAATAGCTTTATTGCGATGTAGGAGTTTTGCGGTTTAGGGGTTAATAGGGTAAATAGGTTTATTGCGATCTAGGGGTTTTGCGATTTAGGGGTTAATAGGGTAAATAGGTTTATTGCGATCTAGGGGTTTTGCGGTTTAGGGGTTAATAAGGTAAATAGTTAACTGCGATGTGGGGGTTTTGCGGTTTAGGGATTGATACTTTGTGTAGGATTTTTTTTTTGTTATTTCATGCGGCCGGTGTTTTTTTGTTTTTTTTGTTTGTTTGTTTTTTTAAACTTGATGCGGGCGGTTAGTTTTGGGGTTTTTTAATACTTGATGCGGACGGTTAATTTTTTTTATTTTTTTAAACACTTTAATGTGGGCGATTAGTTGTTGCTTTTGTAATGCTCCGTTTGCCTTCGCTGCATCCCGGTGGATTCCGAAAATGGCAGGGTGGTGAAAGAATCCACCGATCCAGGTGAAATCTTTTGTCCTTGCGCTGCCAACATTCCATTGAGGATGCATGCGCAACTGACGGACATTACAAACGCAATTATAGTTTAGATATAGTCTGTATCTATTGTTTGTATTACTATATTGTACTTTCATGTAAAGTGTGGCCCCTCATGTAAAATTGTGGTACACCCCTATATAGAGTAACTATTCAACTGCAGTAAGTTATCTGGTAATAACTACATTTGTTTTATTGGTAAATGACATTCTGAAATATACAAATCTCTCATGTGGTAAGTACCAGCATGCAAGATGTTATTTAGGTTTTGAAAACCAGTCACGCGTTTACCCCCAAACTAGTAATAAGAATAAGACAGCTTCTTGGGGTGGCACAACATTTCCAGAACATAATTATAATCATAATATTACTTTATGTCTAACAGGTTACAGCACTGATTTTCTATTGACCATGTGATAAATCATTTTAAAGAGGAGATTTGCTTCTTTCCAGCACGGGGTTAAATAAATATGAATGGTCATTAATGGACTTTAGCACAATACTGTATGTGTATATACAGTGTATATATATATATATATATATATATATATATATAATTTATTTTTTTAAATGAAGGCTCTTGTTACAGATGTCTCAATATACAGTAATGGTGATTGCATGTGATTTAGGAACATAAAATTACAGAGAATATATTGTTCATTAAATGTTTCACAATGTTTTCCATTTACATCTCATTGTAAAGAGATATTTGTATCCCTTCACCTCTATTTTCTGTTGTTTATGATTTAGCATTTAAAAAAAAAACGTTCAAACTCATAAAACCTTAGCTTCAACTGCATCATAACTATTTATGGGACTCGTAACTTCATGCAAATACAATACATATTTATATTAATACCACCACGTCTTTTTTACCCTAAAGCCAGCATCTAGCAAGCTAAATAACTGGCATTTTTCACATCAGCCATATGACATTTAGATCATCTTGTGACCCAATATTTGGAGGGAAATAAAGAGACTGCTCCTTATGTGATGTCTCAACTGAGTTTTTTTTTGTTTTATTTTAGTAGAGAGGGTGGTGCAATTTCATTGATCAATCTTTTTATTGCTTTGAACTTGTGTCTAGTTGATTACATAGTCACCAATTGTTATATCAACCATATAATATCTAGTGGGTTGTGTTACTTCTCTTGTGAAAGAGAGGTCTCATCTTTTGCATTAAGGTTCTTGTGGGTGTACAGTTCTCATTTTTGCTGAAAAGTTACTGTTTTTGCAATCTCCCCTTTAATTTCTCTTAATCTTCGGATAATGAATTAAGATAGAAGTTGTTACATTAGCATCTTGCTATCTAAAGGGTCAAATATTACCCCATTTTAAAGAGGAGATTCTCTTTTTTTTTTTTAGTAAGTAGTGTCTTGGGTTAATGCATTTATTTTTGTTTGAGATAGAGCCATAGTTTTACATTCCTCACACAGTTATTACTTTGTGTCTAACAGGTTACAGAACTGATTTTCTATTGACCAAAGTGATAAATCATTTTAAAGAGGAGATTTGCCTCTTTCCAGCAAGGGGTCAAATACCTCATCTACACCATGTGAGATATGACCTATCCCCAGTCCAGAACAGTGTACAATGCAGTGGGGTTTATGTATGTATATATAAAATGATAAATAAAAGGAACATTATACTATAAATATTTTCTAATGACTTATATAAGCCACATAGTAATTAATGTATTGGAAATTGCACTTTTGGGTTTATTTAAGTAATTGAAAGCCTGGATTCTATCTGTGGTCCCACATAGACATATAGCTAACAGGGACTACAGGGCTATAGGTCTGATCTGAGCTCCCATATAGACATATAGTGGACAGGGGCTATAGGCTCATGGGTCTGATCTGAGGTCCCATATAGTCATTGTGAACAGGGACTACAGGGCTTTGATTCTGATCTGAGCTCCCATATAGACATATATAGTGGACAGGGGCTACAGTGCCATGGGTCTGATCTGTGGTCCCATATAGACACATAACAGACAGGGGCTACAGGACCATGGGTCTAATCTGAGCTCCCATATAGACATATAGTGGACAGGGATTGCAAACCCATTGGTCTGATCTGAGGTCCCATATAGACATATTACACACAGGGGCTACAGGGCCATAGGTCTGATCTAAAGTCACATATAGCACACAGGGGCTACAGGGCCAGGGGGTCTGATCTGAGGCCCCCATATGTAATATTACAGACAGAGTTATAGACCCATATAATGACATATATTGAAAGCCGTCAGCCCTAACTAATTAACATGCCGTGTTCTCTAAAAACTAAAATACCTTACGCCTTATTTTTATTGCTCTCAAGTGACTTTAGCTTTATATGCATAAATCATTAAGTGGCTTCTTGGATCTGAGCCCTTGACTGACAGGAAGAACATTAGCAATCTATTTGTTAATACATAGATCTAATTCTCTCTGCCCCCTGACCCTTTGTCCTTTCTGCTATCAGAAGCCTGGATAAAATGCAGTGGCCAGCTCAGGTATTGTGCCTAACAATGACAGGAATCATAGACTAATAATTGTGGATTATATAAGGAAAGCCAATAGGGTTTGCATTATAAAGTCGGTAACATTTGCCTCATTTCATATTCCCAGTACGGAATTCTATATCATTCTATGTATTTCCTGTAATGAGCTTACAAAAGATTTTTTGCTGGAACATTTTTATTTTAATACAAAAAATGCATAATTTAGTGAGAATTCTAGTGTTAGAGGAACATGAAACCCAATTTTTTTCTTGTAATTCAGACAGAGGGGCTGATTTAACAAGGGTCTTAAGACCACTGCTCCTTAACCCCGTACGCCTTCTCTGAGGCGACAGGACATCAATCTGCCCGATCGCATACGATCGGGTTGATTGACACCCCCTGCTATTAGCCAATCGGCTTGCTAATCTGCAGGGGGCGGCATTGAAAGTAAATGCGAATGCATGAGCGCAATCGCGATTTACGCAAAAATGATTACCGCAACTTCAGAGCTCCGGTTAACTGTTTCGTGAAACTAAAATATATTACAAAAATACATTACAAAGTACAGTTACACTCATAATAACACCAGCTGATAAAAATTATTAAAAAAAAATATTGCACGCAAGTTATAAAGGTTTAAAGATATGAGCTTTAACATAGATACATTTTTATACATGTATATGTTTACATGTGTGTAGGTATGTTTTTATGTGTGTATATGTATTTACAGACTTATAAATACATATCTACACATATAAACACATATTTACACATCTATAAACATACATATATATATATATATAAGTGCATTGGAGCCCTTTCCATTTAAAATCATTATAAGCTTATACTATGTATTTACTGTAAATATTTCACATTCCAAAGTCTACATATAGCAGAATATGTTCTATGTATTTTAAAAATAGATATTCATATATATATATATATATATATATATATATATAATCCCCTGTAGGGCTCAGCACTCACTTTACAATACACAACATGCCCGGGGGTAAACAAAGCAGCATGAAAGAACGCACTCGCCGGATCTTATAGAGCAAGTATTATTTAATACATAAAGAAAAGTGACGTTGTTAGCCCCGTCCTCAGACCTATAGGTCACTTTTCTTTATGTATTAAATAATACTTGCTCTATAAGACCTGGCGAGTGCATTCTTTCATGCTGCTTTATATTTTTTATATATATATATATATATATAATCATATAGATATATAGGTATAGATATGTATTGTACCAAAAACCCATGAGATATATATTGATGTTGGGTTAGCACACTTGAGAATATGCGTTCGAGTTAGTGTGCGAGTGGGGTTTTTCGTTCCACTTTTTTTCTCCATTAACTTCTATTAACGCACGTGCAATATTCTAACTTTGGCTTTTTGCACGCATCCGGTTAGCACAGTTGCTTTCAACTCGTAATACAAGCACTACCCATACGCACGCAAAAGGTTTACTTCTAGCGCAGTTAGCGCAAGAGCGAAAGTGCTAAATAACACTACACTCGTCATCTGGTCCTATGTGTTTTGTTTTCTATTGTGCGTTATGTCGCTGCAGCTTAAATGTAAACTTCTAAGTACAAGTGAGTCAGTGGTTTTAGCTCCTAAATTACTGTGTGGTTACTTGGATACTTCTAAATCTGGGGCTTCAGCCAGATAGAAATTCAAGCCAGTGTCAGCTATTCTCCTCTGGTCAGACACCCACACGCTTATGTAGCTTAATATATACTGTATATATATATATATATATATATGCTGTACACTGACACCCAACCACAAACTGGAATTTATTGCTGTTATTACATAATTATCCACACAATTTCTGCCAACTTGGGGGGAAGACATCAAACATGCTCTGCTAAAGTGCTATTAACACTGAGGCTTGATTAGGACACACATTGCACCTACTCCCATAATCCCCCCTAGCAAGGCTTTCAAGAGAAGACTCTTTAACAGTGCTACCTTGTTATATAAATATGTAAACAATGGTTCTAACTCATCAGTGCATTTTATTTCTTTCCAATGGCATGGAGAGTCCACGATTTCATTCCAATTACTAGTGGGAATTCAACTCCTGACCAGCAGGAGGAGGCAAAGAGCACCCCAGAGCTGTTAGGTGTCACTTCCCTTACCCATAATCCCCAGTCATTCTGTGCCTTGTACATCGGGAGGTTGTGCCAAGATGGTCTACTATAGATTTTCAGCAATCATCTGCCCTGTTCGTTGTTTTCTCTGGTTAGCGTCAGGGTCAGAAGGCCACTTCTTCTACTCTTTCTCTCTGGTTGAGAAGTGTTATCTGGTTAGCTTATGAGACAACTGGACAACAGCCTCCTGAGAGAATTACGGCTCATTCCACTAGGGTTGTTTTCTTCTTCTTGGGCTTTCAAAAATGAAGCTTCTGGGGAGCAAATCTGCAAGGCGGCCACATGGTCCTCTTTGCATAATGTTTTCAAAATTTTGATACTTTTGTCTCGGCTGAGGCCTCCTTAGGAGAATAGTTCTTCATGTGGTGGTGCCTTCTGTTTAGGTCCGCCTGCCTTGTTCTCCCTACCTTTCATTCTTTGTCCTCTAGCTTGGGTATTGGTTCCCACTAGTAATTAGAATGAAATTGTGGACTCTCCATGCCATTGTAAAGAAAACAAAAATGTATGCTTACCTGATAAATGTCTTTCTTTCCTGCATGGAGAGTCCACGACCCCGCCCTTAATTAAATTTAAGACGGCAGTTTTTTGTATAAACCTCAGGCACCTCTATACCCTTGTGTTATCTTCTTTTTTTATTTTCCTTCAGCTAATGACTGGGGATTATGGGTAAGGGAAGTGACACTTAACAGCGCTGCTGGGGTGCACTTTGCCTCCTCCTGCTGGCCAAGAGTTGAATTCCCTCTAGTAATTGGAATGACATTGTGGACTTTCCATGCCAGGAAAGAAGAAATTTATCAGGTAAGCATAAATTTAGTTTTTTACATGAATGCTTGTTAGTAACTGTTCAGCCAACACAAAATATTAAACTCCTGCTCACAAGCAGCAATGCTTTACTACTCCTGCGTAGGACGCATACAGTGAGACAATCAGGAAGAGCATAAGCAGTTGCTGCCAGTCACTGGACGTTCCATGCTCATAATGGGCACAAGGTTATGCCTGGTATGCCTCTTTAACTGTGTGTTTAACCCACTTTTACTAATGAACACTTGTGCCATAATAAAATGCGCTAACAAATTATAACCTTTTTATATTATTACATCACACTGCCCCTTTTAAGAATGCTTACATCTGTGCACTGTATGGATACAGATAATGAGTTAAGCAGCATGGTGTTGGTGCAGAGACCACTCATCTGTCTCTCACATTGTAAAAGGAAATATCCCTGCTGGAATATATGCTGTGACTTTGTAATCACGTTTCTATTAAAACATATGGCTCCAGTAAAAATATATTGGAAGTTTGATCAGTTATGAAAAGTGCAAGAATTTTTCCAAATAAGACTTGGAACATAATACCGGACTTTGTAGTCCTGTTAATCTAGGTATAGTTTAAATTTAAACCAAATGTTTAAAAAATAATAATAATTGGAAATTAGCACTGGGAATGAAGTACATATTTTTATTGTGACTTCTGAAATATTTTGGTTATGAAGTATTCCATGGCAGTTTATTTTCTTCACTTTATATACGGCACATAAAATGATCAATCTCCTTTTTAACACACCTCTGAGCAAGAGCTAGCAGTGCCACGTGTATGGTGGTGCATTAACTCTGTTTTCTGTGACCTCATGATTAATAGCAGGTAGTCCGCAAAAGGGCAAGTCTTTGATTGCAGCTTTCGCATTCTGTTGCTAGCTGAGGTCTTTGTTTCCCAGGTATTATGAAGCCAATATTTGGTGACTAAAACAGAAGCACAAGATGAATTGATTTGCAGCACTCAGACAACCAACACACAGCAATGACTAACAAGTAGACTTTCCCACCCACATAAAGCTGTGGGATAATACCTTCACCTTTTAGCGCTTTTCATTCGAAGCTCCCAGCTATTGTCGTGCAGATTTAAACTGTTTGTTACGTTCAGGTAGAAGCTCCCATCACCCCTAGAATACACCGTTTACTATAAACCCTGTGACCCACAAGCTTCCGCTTGTAGAACTTTTTAATGTGTCCAGTTTATCAGATCGTTATCTCCAGTGCAAGATGTTGGATAGTTTTATAATACTTTGAAGAAAACATTATTTAACACAGATCTGGAACTGTATGAAATAAATGGAATCTTTATCTATAATGTTATATATAGAATGATAGTTGAATTGCTTGTTGCACATCTTGTTTTGAGAATTAGTTGAACTTGCTTCTCAAAATCTGCTCCCACGCTGGAGGTCCGTTGCCTCCATATACCTACACACTTCTGTTCTAGGTGAGAAGGTAGCTGAGAAGATGATTTTTTAAAATGCTAACGCTTTTTCTGCTAATTGGGTATAAGGAACAGTGAAATCTAACATTTGTTGCAAAGCATTTAAAAAAAAAAGATGAGTAATTTCTTCCTTAAGGTGGAGAGAGTCCACAATTCCATGCTGTTGGGAATTCATAACCTGACCACCAGTAGGATTCAAAGACACCCTGCCTTTAATATCCCTTCCACTTCCCTGACCCTACCAGTACTTCTTTCCCTTATTCATAGGAGCAGGCACAGATAGTGGTGTTAAAGATTTTTTCAGTTTTCCTAAGATATTCTATTCCCTCATGAGGTAAAATGTAGGAGTAAATAGGAGTACTGGCTGTGCAATGTAAATCTCCTTTTTATTATAATTATTATTATCGGTTATTTGTAAAGTGCCAACAGATTCCGCAGCGCTATAAACAAAACTTTATAGGGATCAAACAGGTAGAGGGATCTCCTTTGCGGGAGTTGTAGCCACGGGTGTCACTGGGAAGTTCCTTTAGCCTTCTCCTACTTGGCCATGAAGATGTACTCCCTCAGTATATCCTCTGTTAGTTACTGTACATAATGGGCTTCCACTGCACCTTGAGGATCAACAACTGGGTAAGAGCAGTGGAGTGGAATCTGTATTTGGGGTAAGTACCCACATTTGTCACATAGCCTACAGGCTAACTGCAAGTACAAAGTTAGTACTTCCAAGCTAGACCCAGCAGTGCACGGTTTAGCATTTATTCCTGACATTGTCTATAGGACCGTTACTATGCAGGAGGTTTGAGCACAGTTCAGAGGTTTGTGCACCGGAGGGGACTTTCATTTGCTTTGTGTGTTAATGTCTGCAATCATTATTCAGTCCCTTGGTAAGGTGCTCATTGAGTTGGATGTGTTTTAAACTTTGGTAGTGTGTATTGTTTGGAACCTATAGCGGCTCCTTTATTTTCTCTCAGCGCTCCACTTGTTCACAGACTTTACTAAAGTAAAGCATCTGTGTCTTACTGGGGAGCGGGGACAGCGCTCAGTTCTCTCTCTTGGGGACAGGGAAGAAGTTTTAGTTTTTTTCCGCCACAGGAGAGCTTTTTGGCGTGCTCCCTACCTTCACTCCTTGTGTTCACCACTTACTAGCGCTATAGATATTGTTGCTCACCGGATCGTCAGCATTACTATAATGGGTATAAAACCTGTACCAGACCAGGGTTGTATTATAGTTATCTATTATTTCCATCTAAAGGGGAGGAGAGTCCACCGCTTCATTCATTACTGTTGGGAATTATGAACCTGGCCACCAGGAGGAGGCAAAGAAACCACCAGCCAGAGGTTTAAATGCCTCCCCCACTTCCCTTATCCCCCAGTCATTCTTTGCCTTTCGTCACAGGAGGAGGGCAGAAAATTGAAGGGCCGTGTTCCTGTTCCACAGCGTAGATTCTGGTAAGATCGTCTCATTTTTCTCCAACATAGGTGTGTCCGGTCCACGGCGTCATCCTTACTTGTGGATATTCTCCTCCCCAATAGGAAATGGCAAAGAGCCCAGCAAAGCTGGCCATATAGTCCCTCCTAGGCTCCGCCTACTCCAGTCATTCTCTTTGCCGTTGCACAGGCAACATCTCCACGGAGATGGCTTAGAGTTTTTTGGTGTTTAAATGTAGTTTTTGTTCTTCAATCAAGAGTTTGTTATTTTAAAATAGTGCTGGTATGTACTATTTACTCTGAAACAGAAAAGAGATGAAGATTTCTGTTTGTAAGAGGAAATGATTTTAGCAACCGTTACTAAAATCGATAGCTGTTTCCACACAGGACTGTTGAGATGAAGTAACTTCAGTTGGGGGAAACAGTGGGCAGACTTTGCTGCTTGAGGTATGACACATTTCTAACAAGACTCTGTAATGCTGGAAGCTGTCATTTTCCCTATGGGAACCGGTAAGCCATTTTCTTAGTTTAAGTAAAAGAATAAAGGGCTTCATTAGGGCTTAAAAAAACTGGTAGACATTTTTTCTCTGGGCTAAAACGATTACTTTACTAAGTATATTTGGCAGATTATTACTTTTAATAGTTGTTAAATCTTGGGGATTGTTTTAATAAAAACGGCAGGCACTGTATTGGACACCTTTTTCACTGGGGGCCTTTTCTAGTCATAGACAGAGCCTCATTTTCGCGCCTCTAATGCGCAGTTGTTTTTGGAAAGCATGGCATGCAGATGCATGTGTGAGGAGCTAAGAACCACTGAAAAAGCTTATAGAAGGCATCATTTGGTATCGTATTCCCCTCTGGGCTTGGTTGGGTCTCAGCAAAGCAGATACCTGGGACTGTATAGGGGTTAAATGTAAAAACGGCTCCGGTTCCGTTATTTTAAGGGTTAAAGCTTTGGTGTGTAAAAACGGCTCCGGTTCCGTTATTTTAAGGGTTAAAGCTTTGGTGTGCAATACTTTTAAGGCTTTAAGTTACTGTGGTGAAATTTTGGTGAATTTTGAACAATTCCTTCATACTTTTTCACATATTCAGTAATAAAGTGTGTTCAGTTTAAAATTTAAAGGGACAGTAACGGTTTTATTGTAAAACGTTTTTTGTGCTTTGTTGACAAGTTTAAGCCTGTTTAACATTTCTGAACCATCAGATAACGATGTTCTATATGTATGAAAGCCAATGTGTCTCCCCATTTAAATATATGTGATATATTTGTGTCATAATGTCCAAACAAAGTAGGGATAATAATGCCATAGATATGATATTGCCCAAGATGATTCCTCTAATGAGGGGAGTAAGCATGGTACTGCATCATCCCCTTCTGTGTCTACACCAGTTTTGCCCACACAAGAGGCCCCTAGTACATCTAGTGCGCCAATACTTATTACCATACAACGATTAATGGCGGTTATGGATAATTCTATTGCATGCATTTTTTCCAAAATGCCTACTTATCAGAGAAAGCATGATTGCTCTGTTTTAAACACTGAAGAGCAAAAGGACGCTGATGGTATCTGTTCTGACATACCCTCACACCTATCTGAAGGGGCCAGGAGGGAGGTTTTGTCTGAGGGAGAAATTTCAGATTCAGGGAAAATTTCTCAACAAGCAGAACCTGATATTGTAACTTTTAAATTTAAATTACAACATCTCCACGCACTACTTAAGGAGGTATTATCTACTCTGGATGATTGTGACAATTTGGTCATTCCAGAGAAATTAGGTAAGATGGACAAGTTCCTAGAGGTTCCGGTGCCCCCCGATGTTTTTCCTATACCCAAACGGGTGGCGGACATAGTAAATAAGGAGTGGGAAAGGCCCGGCATACCTTTTGTCCTCCCCCTATATTTAAGAAATTCTTTCCTATAGTCGACCCCAGAAAGGACTTATAGCATACAGTCCCCAAGGTCGAGGGGGCGGTTTCTACTCTAAACAAACGCACTTCTATTCCTATAGAAGATAGTTGTGCTTTCAAGATCCTATGGATTAAAGGTTAGAGGGTTTGCTTAAAAAGATGTTTGTTCAGCAAGGTTACCTTCTACAACCAATTTCATGCATTGTTCCTGTCACTACAGCTGCGTGTTTCTGGTTCGAAGAACTAGAAAAGTCGCTCAATAAAGAATCTTCGTACGAGGAGGTTTTGGACAGAGTTCAAGCTCTTAAATTGGCTAACTCTTTTATTTAGATGCCGCTTTGCAATTAGCTAGATTAGCGGCGAATAATTCAGGGTTTGCTATCGTGGCGCGCAGAGCGCTTTTGCTTAACATCCCTTTCAAGGGTAAAACACTGTTTGGCCCTGACTTGAAAGAGATTATTTCAGACATCACTGGGGGGAAAGGGCCACGCCCTTCCTCTGGATAGGTCTTTTAAGGCTAAAAATAAGCCAAATTTTCGTCCCTTTCGCAGAAACGGACCAGCCTCAAATTCTACACCCTCTAAGCAAGAGGGTAATACTTCTCAAACCAAGCCAGCCTGGAGGCCGATGCAAGGCTGGAACAAGGGTAAGCAGGCCAAGTCACCTGCCACTGCTACCAAAACAGCATGAAGTGTTGGCCCCCGATCTGGGAAGGATCTGGTGGGGGGCAGACTTTCTCTCTTTGCTCAGGCTGGGGCAAGAGATGTTCAGGATCCTTGGGCGCTAGAAATAGTTTCTTCTGTTATGTGTGATCAGTCCACGGGTCATCATTACTTCTGGGATATAACTCCTCCCCAACAGGAAATGCAAGAGGATTCACCCAGCAGAGCTGCATATAGCTCCTCCCCTCTACGTCAGTCCCAGTCATTCTCTTGCACCCAACGACTAGATAGGATGTGTGAGAGGACTATGGGTGATTATACTTAGTTTTTATGACTTCAATCAAAAAGTTTGTTATTTTAAAATAGCACCGGAGCGGTGTTATTACTTCTCTGGCAGAGTTTGAGGAAGAATCTGACAGAGATTTTTTTACTATGATTTTAACCGGAGTCGTTAAGATCATATTGCTGTTCTCGACCATCTGAGGGAGGTAAAGGCTTCAGATCAGGGGACAGCGGGCAGATGAATCTGCATTGAGGTATGTGGCAGTTTTTATTTTCTGAATGGAATTGATGAGAAAAGCCTGCCATACCGTTAAAATGACATGTATGTATACACTTCAGTATTCTGGGGGATGGTATTTCACCGGAACTACTGTGTTAAAGGTCACTAATCCTTTTAATAACTATTCTCATGTTAAACGTTTTTGCTGGAATGTAGAATCGTTTACATTGCTGAGGTACTGTGTGAATAAATATTTGGGCATTATTTTCCACTTGGCAGTTTTTTTGCTTTAATTGTGACAGTTTCGTTTCTCTTCACTGCTGTGTGGGAGAGGGAGGGGCCGTTTTTGGCGCTCTTTGCTACGCATCAAAAAATTCCAGTCAGCTACTTTTATATTTCCTGCATGATCCGGTTCATCTCTGACAGATCTCAGGGGTCTTCAAACTTCTTTGAAGGGAGGTAAATTCTCTCAGCAGAGCTGTGAGAATTCTTATAGTGACTGTGAATAAAAAACGTTGTTTTGTTTTCTTATGTACAAATTTAATTAGTGTTGTTTTTTACTAATGGGAACAAACCTTTGCTAAAAGTTGTGTTGTTTTAAAGTTTGATGCTATAACTGTTTTTCAGTTCATTATTTCAACTGTCATTTAATCGTTAGTACCTCTTTGAGGCACAGTGCGTTTTTTTGCTAAAAAAGATTATAACCAAGTTGTAAGTTTTTTTGCTAGTGTGTTAAACATGTCTGACTCAGAGGAAGATATCTGTGTCATTTGTTCCAATGCCAAGGTGGAGCCCAATAGAAATTTATGTACTAACTGTATTGATGCTACTTTAAATAAAAGTCAATCTGTACAATGTGAACAAATTTCACCAAACAGCGAGGGGAGAGTTATGCCGACTAACTCGCCTCACGCGACAGTACCTGCATCTCCCGCCCGGGAGGTGCGTGATATTTTGGCGCCTAGTACATCTGGGCGGCCATTACAGATAACATTACAAGATATGGCTACTGTTATGACTGAAGTTTTGTCTAAATTACCAGAACTAAGAGGCAAGCGTGATCACTCTGGGGTGAGAACAGAGTGCGGCTGACAATGCTAGGGCCATGTCTGATACTGCGTCACAGCTCGCAGAGCATGAGGACGGAGAGCTTCATTCTGTGGGTGACGGTTCTGATCCAAACAGATTGGACTCAGATATTTCAAATTTTAAATTTAAATTGGAGAACCTCCGTGTACTACTAGGGGAGGTCTTAGCAGCTCTCAACGATTGTAACACCGTTGCAATACCAGAGAAACTGTGTAGGTTGGATAAATACTTTGCGGTACCGGCGAGTACTGACGTTTTTCCTATACCTAAGAGACTAACTGAAATTGTTACTAAGGAGTGGGATAGACCCGGTGTGCCGTTCTCACCCCCTCCAATATTTAGAAAGATGTTTCCAATAGACGCCACCACTCGGGACTTATGGCAAACGGTCCCCAAGGTGGAGGGAGCAGTTTCTACTTTAGCTAAGCGTACCACTATCCCGGTGGAGGATAGCTGTGCTTTCTCAGATCCAATGGATAAAAAATTAGAGGGTTACCTTAAGAAAATGTTTGTTCAACAAGGTTTTATATTACAACCCCTTGCATGTATCGCGCCGATTACGGCTGCGGCAGCATTTTGGATTGAGTCGCTTGAAGAGAACCTTAGTTCCTCTACGCTAGACGACATTACGGACAGGCTTAGAGTCCTTAAACTAGCTAATTCTTTCATTTCGGAGGCCGTAGTACATTTAACCAAACTTACGGCTAAGAACTCAGGATTCGCCATACAGGCACGCAGGGCACTGTGGCTAAAATCCTGGTCAGCTGATGTTACTTCTAAGTCCAAATTACTTAATATACCTTTCAAGGGGCAGTCCTTATTCGGGGCCCGGTTTGAAAGAAATTATCGCTGACATTACGGGAGGTAAGGGCCACGCCCTACCTCAAGACAAGGCCAAAGCTAAGGCTAGACAGTCTAATTTTCGTCCCTTTCGGAATTTCAAGACAGGAGCAGCATCAACCTCCACTGCACCAAAACAGGAAGGAGCTGTTGCTCGTTACAGGCAAGGCTGGAAGCCTAACCAGTCCTGGAACAAAAGCAAGCAGGCAGGAAACCTGCTGCTGCCCCAAAGACAGCATGAACCGAGAGCCCCCGATCCGGGACCGGATCTAGTAGGGGGCAGACTCTCTCTCTTCGCCCAGGCCTGGGCAAGAGATGTTCAGGATCCCTGGGCACTAGAGATCATATCTCAGGGATACTTTCTAGACTTCAAATTATCTCCCCCAAGAGGGAGATTTCATCTGTCAAGGTTGTCAACAAACCAGATAAAGAAAGAAGCGTTTCTACGCTGCGTACAAGATCTGTTAACAATGGGAGTGATCCATCCGGTTCCGTGGTCGGAACAAGGACAAGGGTTCTACTCAAACCTGTTTGTGGTTCCCAAAAAAGAGGGAACTTTCAGGCCAATCTTAGATTTAAAGACTCTAAACAAATTCCTAAGAGTTCCATCGTTCAAAATGGAAACTATTCGGACAATCTTACCCATGATCCAAGAGGGTCAGTACATGACCACAGTGGATTTAAAGGATGCTTACCTTCACATACCGATCCACAAAGATCATCACCGGTATCTAAGGTTTGCCTTCTTAGACAGGCACTACCAGTTTGTAGCTCTTCCATTCGGATTGGCTACGGCTCCAAGAATCTTCACAAAGGTTCTGGGTGCCCTTCTAGCGGTACTAAGACCGCGAGGATTTCGGTAGCTCCGTACCTAGACGACATTCTAATACAAGCTTCAAGCTTTCAAACTGCCAAGTCTCATACAGAGTTAGTTCTGGCATTTCTAAGGTCGCATGGATGGAAAGTGAACGAAAAGAAGAGTTCTCTCTTTCCTCTCACAAGAGTCCCATTCTTGGGGACTCTTATAGATTCTGTAGAAATGAAGATTTACCTGACAGAAGACAGGTTAACAAAACTTCAAAATGCATGCCGCGTCCTTCATTCCATTCAACACCCGTCAGTAGCTCAATGCATGGAGGTGATCGGCTTAATGGTAGCGGCAATGGACATAGTACCTTTTGCACGCCTACACCTCAGACCGCTGCAATTATGCATGCTAAGTCAGTGGAATGGGGATTACTCAGATTTGTCCCCTACTCTGAATCTGAATCAAGAGACCAGAAATTCTCTTCTATGGTGGCTTTATCGGCCACACCTGTCCAGGGGGATGCCATTCAGCAGGCCAGACTGGACAATTGTAACAACAGACGCCAGCCTACTAGGTTGGGGCGCTGTCTGGAATTCTCTGAAGGCTCAGGGACTATGGAATCAGGAGGAGAGTCTCCTACCAATAAACATTCTGGAATTGAGAGCAGTTCTCAATGCCCTTCTGGCTTGGCCCCAGTTAACAACTCGGGGGTTCATCAGGTTTCAGTCGGACAACATCACGACTGTAGCTTACATCAACCATCAGGGAGGGACAAGAAGCTCCCTAGCAATGATGGAAGTATCAAAGATAATTCGCTGGGCAGAGTCTCACTCTTGCCACCTGTCAGCAATCCACATCCCGGGAGTGGAGAACTGGGAGGCGGATTTCTTGAGTCGCCAGACTTTTCATCCGGGGGAGTGGGAACTTCATCCGGAGGTCTTTGCCCAAATACTTCGACGTTGGGGCAAACCAGAGATAGATCTCATGGCGTCTCGCCAGAACGCCAAACTTCCTCGCTACGGGTCCAGATCCAGGGATCCGGGAGCAGTTCTGATAGATGCTTTGACAGCACCTTGGAACTTCAGGATGGCTTATGTGTTTCCACCCTTCCCGCTGCTTCCTCGATTGATTGCCAAAATCAAACAGGAGGGAGCATCAGTAATTCTAATAGCACCTGCTTGGCCACGCAGGACTTGGTATGCAGATCTAGTGGACATGTCATCCTGTCCGCCTTGGTCTCTACCTCTAAGACAGGACCTTCTGATACAGGGTCCATTCAAACATCAAATCTAACTTCTCTGAAGCTGACTGCTTGGAAATTGAACGCTTGATTTTATCAAAACGTGGTTTTTCTGAGTCGGTTATTGATACCCTGATTCAGGCTAGGAAGCCTGTTACCAGAAGGATTTACCATAAAATATGGCGGAAATACCTATACTGGTGCGAATCCAAAGGTTACTCCTGGAGTAAGGTTAGGATCGCTAGGATATTGTCTTTTCTACAAGAAGGTTTAGAAAAGGGTTTATCAGCTAGTTCATTAAAGGGACAGATTTCAGCTCTGTCCATCTTGTTACTCAGACGTCTGTCAGAAAATCCAGACGTCCAGTCCTTTTGTCAGGCTTTAGCTAGGATCAAGCCTGTGTTTAAAGCTGTTGCTCCACCATGGAGTTTAAACTTAGTTCTTAACGTTTTACAGGGTGTTCCGTTTGAACCCCTTCATTCCATTGATATAAAAATGTTATCTTGGAAAGTTCTGTTTTTAATGGCTATTTCCTCGGCTCGAAGAGTCTCTGAGTTATCAGCCTTACATTGTGATTCCCCTTATCTGATTTTTCACTCAGACAAGGTAGTTCTGCGTACTAAACCTGGGTTCTTACCTAAGGTAGTCACTAACAGGAACATCAATCAAGAGATTGTTGTCCCATCCTTGTGTCCAAATCCTTCTTCAAAGAAGGAACGTCTTTTACACAATCTGGATGTAGTTCGTGCCCTCAAGTTCTACTTGCAGGCAACTAAAGATTTTCGCCAAACTTCTTCCTTGTTTGTCGTTTACTCTGGACAGAGGAGAGGTCAAAAAGCTTCTGCTACCTCTCTCTCTTTTTGGCTTCGTAGCATAATACGTTTAGCCTATGAGACTGCTGGACAGCAGCCTCCTGAAAGAATTACAGCTCACTCCACTAGAGCTGTGGCTTCCACTTGGGCCTTTAAGAATGAGGCCTCTGTTGAACAGATTTGCAAGGCTGCAACTTGGTCTTCGCTTCATACTTTTTCCAAATTTTACAAATTTGACACTTTTGCTTCTTCGGAGGCTATTTTTGGGAGAAAGGTTCTTCAGGCAGTGGTTCCTTCTGTATGATGAGCCTGCCTATCCCTCCCGTCATCCGTGTACTTTTGCTTTGGTATTGGTATCCCAGAAGTAATGATGACCCGTGGACTGATCACACATAACAGAAGAAAACATAATTTATGCTTACCTGATAATTTCATTTCTTCTGTTGTGTGATCAGTCCACGGCCCGCCCTGTTTTAAGGCAGGTAAATATCTTTTAAATTATACTCCAGTCACCACTTCACCCTTGGTTACTCCTTTCTCGTTGATTCTTGGTCGAATGACTGGGACTGACGTAGAGGGGAGGAGCTATATGCAGCTCTGCTGGGTGAATCCTCTTGCATTTCCTGTTGGGGAGGAGTTATATCCCAGAAGTAATGATGACCCGTGGACTGATCACACAACAGAAGAAAGGAATTTATCAGGTAAGCATAAATTATGTTTTCTCAAGGTTATCTCCTGGAATTCAGGGAACTACCCCCAAGGGGAAGGTTCCACGGGTCTCAATTATTTTCGAACAGGCATTCTTACACTGTGTAGAAGGTCTGTTAAGCATAGGAGTGATTCATCCTGTTCCATTAGGAGAACAAGGGATGGGTTTTTACTCCAACCTGTTCATAATTCCCAAAAAAGAGGGAACATTCAGACCTATTTTAGATCTCAAGATTCTAAACAAGTTTCTAAGGGTTTCATCGTTCAAAATGGAAACCATTCGAACGATCCTTCCTACCATCCAGGAAGGTCAATTCATGACCACGGTGGACTTAAAGGATGCGTACCTACGTATTCCTATCCACAAGGAACATTTTCGGTTCCTACGGTTCGCATTTCTGGACAAGCATTACCAGTTTGTGGCACTTCCATTCGGATTAGCCACTGCTCCAAGGATTTTCACAAGGGTACTAGGGTCCCTTCTAGCGGTGCTAAGACCAAGGGGCATTGCAGTAGTACCTTACTTGGACGGCATCCTGATTCAAGTGTCGTCTCTGTCAAAAGCAAGGGCTCATACGGACATTGTCCTAGCCTTTCTCAGATCTCACAGGTGGAAAGTGAACATAGAAAAAAGTTCTCTGTCCCCGTCAACAAGAGTTCCCTTCTTGGGAACAATAATAGTTTCCTTAGAAATGAAGGTTTTTCTGACAGAGGCCAGAAAATCAAAACTTCTAAGCTCTTGTCAGGTACTTCATTCTGTTCTTCTTCCTTCCATAGCGCAGTGCATGGAAGTAATAGGTTTGATGGTTGCGGCAATGGACATAGTTCCTTTTGCACGAATTCATCTAAGACCATTACACCTGTGCATGCTCAGACAGTGGAATGGGGATTATACAGACTTGTCTCCGATGATACAAGTAGATCAAATAACCAGAGATTCACTCCGTTGGTGGCTGACCCTGGACAACCTGTCACAGGGAATGAGCTTCCGCAGACCAGAGTAGGTCATTGTCACGACCAACGCCAGTCTGGTGGGCTGGGGCGCGGTCTGGGAACCCCTGAAAGCTCAGGGTCTATGGTTTCGGGAAGACTCTCTTCTCCCGATAAACATGATGGAACTGAGAGCGATATTCAATGCTCTCAAGGCTTGGCCTCGACTAGCAAAGGCCAAATTCATAAGGTTTCAATCAGACATCATGACGACCGTTACATATATCAACCATCAGGGGGTAACAAGGAGTTCCCTGGCGATGGAGGAGCATCCGGGGGAGTGGGAACTCCATCTGGTAATCTTTGCCCAAATAACTCAATTATGGGGCATTCCAGACATGGTTCTGATGGCCTCTCGTCAGAACTTCATGGTCCCTTGTTACGGGTTCAAATCCAGGGATCCCAAGGCGACTCTATTGGATACAATAGTAGCACCTTGGATCTTCAACCTAGCTTATGTATTCCCACCGTTTCCTCTCATTCCCAGGCTGGTAGCCAGGATCAATCTGGAGAGGGCTTTGGTGATCTTGATAGTTCCTGTGTGGCCACGCAGGACTTGGTATGCAGACCTGGTGAATGTGTCATCGGCTCCACCATGGAAGCTACCTTTGAGACAGGACCTTCTTATTCAGGGTCCATTCGAACATCCGAATCTGGTTTTCCTCCAACTGACTGCTTGGAGTTTGAACGCTTGATTTTATCAAAGCGTGGGTTTTCAGATTCTGTAATAGATACTCTTATTCAGGCTAGAAAGCCTGTAACTAGAAAAATTTACCATAATATTTGGAAAAAATATATCTGTTGGTGTGAATCTAAAGGATTCCCATGGAACAAGATAAAAATTCCTAAGATTCTTTCCTTTCTACAAGAAGGTTTGGAGAAAGGATTTTCTGCGAGTTCTCTGAAGGGACAGATCTCTGTTTTATCTGTTTTACTTCACAAAAGGCTGGCAGCTGTGCCAGACGTTTAAGCGTTTGTTCAGGCTCTGGTTAGAATCAAGCCTGTTTACAGACCTTTGACTCTTCCCTGGAGTCTTAATCTAGTTCTTTCAGTTCTTCAAGGGGTTCCGTTTGAACCCTTACATTCCGTAGATATTAAGTTATTATCTTGGAAAGTTTTGTTTTAGGTTGCAATTTCTTCCGCTGGAAGAGTTTCTGAGTTATCTGCTCTGCAGTGTTCTCCGCCCTATCTGGTCCATGCAGATAAGGTGGTTTTACGTACTGAGCCTGGTTTTCTTCCGAAGTTTGTTTCCAACAAAAATATTAACCAGGAGATAGTTGTACCTTCTTTGTGTCTGAATCCAGTTTCATAGAAGGAATGTTTGTTACACAATTTGGACGTTGTCCGTGCTCTAAAATTCTATTTAGAGGCTACTGAAGATTTTAGACAAACATCTTCTTTGTTTGTTGTTTATTCTGGTTAAAGGAGTGGTAAAAAAGCAACTTCTACCTCTCTTTCCTTTTGGTTTAAAAGCATCATCAGATTGGCTTTTGAGACTGCCGGACGGCAGCCTCCTGAAAGTATCACAGCTCACTCCACTAGGGCTGTGGCTTCCACATGGGCCTTCAAGAATGAGGTTCCTGTTGACCAAATTTTTTAAATTATATACTTTTGCTTCTTCGGAGGCTATTTTTGGGAGAAAGGTTTTGCAAGCCGTGGTGCCTTCCGTTTGGGTGACCTGATTTGCTCCCTCCCTTCATCCGTGTCCTAAAGCTTTGGTATTGGTTCCCACAAGTAAGGATGACGCCGTGGACCGGACACACCTATGTTGGAAAAAACAGAATTTATGCTTACCTGATAAATTACTTTCTCCAACGGTGTGTCCGGTCCACGGCCCGCCCTGGTTTTTTAATCAGGTCTGATGAATTATTTTCTCTAACTACAGTCACCACGTTACCATATGGTTTCTCCTATATATATTTCCTCCTGTCCGTCGGTCGAATGACTGGGGTAGGCGGAGCCTAGGAGGGACTATATGGCCAGCTTTGCTGGGCTCTTTGCCATTTCCTGTTGGGGAGGAGAATATCCACAAGTAAGGATGACGCCGTGGACCGGACACACCGTTGGAGAAAGTAATTTATCAGGTAAGCATAAATTCTGTTTTTATTACATAATGATAACACGGAAGACAGGGTCACAGTGTGACGCCTTTTATCTTTAAAGAATCAAGGGTTAATATTCCTGGAAAGGGGATTATTGAACAGGGGGGTTTATACATAATATTTATTGTGTCATTGCTGCGTTATGTGCGAGATGAGGCTCTGGCAATGTGTGGAACTTTCAGATGACTTACGGGAGTATTGTGCTGCGTTTTTTTGTCACATTTTCTCCTTAGGCAGGGGCGGTCCTGCCAGGCATTCCATGTAACTGGGTGTGGCTATCTCTCTTCCTCTGTTGATCAGCGGCACAGGAGAAGTTTCTGTAGCCCGGGTCATAGGAGGTGGTGAGTGCCCCGGCCATTGGAGGTTATAAAGGTGCCTATTTATTAAGTTAATCTAGTCCGTGATAACAGCGCAAGCTATGGAGAACTCTGATGCGTTAGAGGGGTCTCCCTCTTTAACAAGGTCTCATTCCTGTGTTTATTGTGAGGAGGTTCTGGTAGAACAGCCTGCTCAACTAAGTTCCACATACCTTAATAAAGTTCCGACATCTAAAAGTAAACAGATGTCTAGTACTACTGAGCAGTCCACCTCTGAGGGTTCCCCGTGCCGTGAGCTGCGTTCCCTGCATTCATCTCCAATTGCACATGCGGCGCCCCAGGGTCCAACCATTACTCCTGCGGGAGAGATTTGTTGGCCGTCAGATTTTGCGGATAAACTGCAAACGGTAGTATCAAAAGTGATCCATGCCTTACCATGTTCTGCTAAGCACAAGCATAGGTCATTTCATGGTGGCCCGGCCCAGGGGTTATCTACACCTATGGAAATATCAGAGGCGTTATACGATGACGAGGCCCACTCCGACTCTTCAGAGTCCATGTCATCTAAACCTCCGGCTGTTCAGGTGCCTGACTTTAGGTTTAGGATAGAGAATTTGCGCTTTTTGCTAAAGCAAGTGCTTGCTACTCTGGAGGTTCTGGAGCCAAAGCTTCCGGAGGAACCTGCGATTCCTAAGCTTGATAAGGTATATGAGGACAGAGTGGTGCCTCAGGCCCCTGTTAAGATGGCTAATATTATTAAGAATGATGGGAGCAATTAGGTTCTTCCTTTTCCCCTTCTTCTTCCTTTAAGAAACTGTTCCCATTTCGGACTCTCAGCTTGAGCTGTGGGGTACTGTTCCTAAGGTATATGGTGCTATCTCCACGCCCGCGAAGAGGATAGTTCGTCGTTTAAAGAGCCCATGGATAAAAAGTTGGAAAACATGTTAAGGAAGATGTTTGCTGGAGCTGCGACATATTGGTGTGAATCCCTTTGTGAAATGGTCGAGGGGAAGACTTCCATTGACGAGATACAGAATAAGATTAAGGCGCTGAAGGTCGCTAACTCTTTCATCTGTGATGCCAATATGCAAATTATTCGCCTGAACGCTAAGCTGTCAGGTTTTTCCATTTTAGCTTGCAGGGCTCTGTGGCTAAAGTCTTGGTCTGCGGACATGACCTCTAAGTCGAGGCTGTTGTCCCTGCCTTTTCAAGGAAAGATTCTGTTCGGTCCAGGATTGGATTCTACAATATCCACGGTTACGGGAGGCAAGGGAGCTTTCCTACCGAACCTGGAAGCCGGCTCATTCTTGGAACAAGTCTAAGCAGAGCAAGAAGCCCGCCAAGACAAAATCGGCATGAAGGGGTGGCCCCTGACCGGTCTCCGGACCAAGTAGGGGCAGATTATCTCTCTTCTCAGATGCCTGGTTACAGGACTTCAGGACCCTTGGGTTCTGGAGGTTGTCTCCCAGGGTTACAGGATATCGTTCAGATCCCATCCGCCCAGGGGCAGATTCCTCCTTTCAAACCTGTCTTCAAGACCAGAAAAGAAAGAGACCTTTCTAGAATGTGTGAGGGATCTCTTCTCTCTCGGCGTTATCGTACCAGTACCCCTAGCAGAAAGGGATCTAGGGTACTATTCAAATCTTTTTGTGGTTCCAAAGAAGGAGGGCACGTTCCGCAGGATTTTGGACCTAAAGTGTTTAAACAAGTTTCTGAGTGTTTCATCGTTTAAACCGGAAACAATCAGATCTCTTCTGCCCCTAGTTCAAGAGGGACAGTTCGTGACAACTATAGACTTGAAGGACGCTTACCTTCATGTGCCAATTCACAGGGATCACTTCAAGTTCCTAAGATTTGCGTTTCTGGACCAATACTTCCAGTTTGTGGCCCTCCCCTTTGGTCTGGCGATGGCCCCAAGAGTCTTCACGAAGGTTCGGGGCGCTATTTGCGGTGGCCAGAGCCAGAGACATTGCTGTGGTGCCCTATCTGGATGACATCCTAGTCCAGGCACCGTCGCTCAGTCTTGCAGAGGATCATTCGAGGGCTCTTCTTCTTTTGCTGCAATCTCACGGTTGGAAGATCAACTCAGGAAAGAGTTCCCTGGTTCCCAGAAACAGGGGGGAGTTCCTGGGCACGATAATAGCCTCTATGTCCATGGAAATAATTCTTACAGACCATCGACACAAGAAGATTGCGTCCTCTTGTCTTGCCCTTCAGTCCTCCTCAAGCCCCTCGGTGGCTCAGTGTATGGAGGTGATCAGACTCATGGTCTCTAGCATAGACGTCATTCCATTCGACAGGTTCCATCTCAGACCTCTTCAATTGTGCATGTTGAGACAGTGGAACGGCAATCATTCGGATCTATCACAGCATATATCCATGGATGCTCAGACTCGGATTTCCTTCTCTTGGTGGATCCGTCCAGAGTAACTGTCCATGGGGACATCCTTCTTAAGACTGTCCTGGGAGATTGTGACCACAGACGCGAGGATGGGTAGATTGTCCCGGGAGGAGTCTCTCCTTCCGATAAATATTCTGAAACTCCGGGCAATCTACAATGCTCTGAAGGCATGGCCGCCTCCTGGGGTCGTTCAGCTTCATCAGATTCCAGACCGACAACATTACCTCGGTGGCTTACATCAACCATCAGGGGGTACGAGGAGCTACCTTACCATGAGGGAGGTGTCTCAGGTCTTGGAGTGGGCGGAGTCCCACAGCTGCTCGCTCTCAGAGATTCACTTTCCAGGTGTGGACAACTAAAAGGCTGACTTTCTCAGCAGACAATCTTTCCATCCGGGGGAATGGTCTCTTCACCCAGAAGTATTTGCGGAGATTTGTCTCAGGTGGGGAACAGCGGAGATGGATCTCATGGCGTCCAGACTCGATTGCAAGCTACCCCGATACGGGTCGAGGTCCAGGGATCCCCAGGCAGAGTTGATAGGTGCCTTGGGGGTTCAACCCAGCTTACATTTTTCCACCGTTACCACTTCTACATCATGTAGTGGCACGCATCAAATAGGAGCGAGCTTTGGCCATTCTGATTGCTCCATCATGGCCGCGGAGGACGTGGTTTGCGGATTTGGTGGGGATGTCATCCTCTCTTCCGTGGAGGTTACCCTGTCACAGGGATCTGGTGGAACAGGGCCCTTTTCAACATCAAAATCTCGATTCTCTGAGGCTGACTGCGTGGAGATTGAACGCCTAGTCTTTGCCAAGAGAGGCTTTTCTGAAAGTGTGATTGATACTCTAATTTAGGCAAAGAAGCCAGTCACTCATCGCATCTACCATAAGGTGTGGAGGACTTACTTGTCCTGGTGTGAGAAGCATGGATATGCTTGGCATAAGGTGAAGGTATCCAGGATTTTGTCCTTTCTCCAAGACGGTTTGGAGAAGGGTCTTGCCACTAGTTCCTTAAAGGGACAGATTTCAGCATTATCGGTCTTGTTGCATAGGAAACTCGCTGAGCTTCCTGACATCCAATCTCTTGTTCAGGCTCTGTCTAGAATCAGACCTATCTTTAGACAGTCTGCTCCCCCATGGAGCTTAAACTTGGTCCTTAAGGTATTGCAGAAGGTTCCGTTTGAGCCTATGTATTCCATTGACATTAAGATTCTGTCCTGGAAGGTTCTCTTCCTGTTGGCCATTGCATCGGCACGCAGAGTATCTGAACTGGCTGCCTTGCAATGTGAGCCTCCTTATCTGGTTTTTCATGCGGATAAGGCTGTGCTTCGCAGCCAATAGAATGGAAGCTCAATCTGATTGGCTGATTGGAAAAAGGCCCTTTTAAGGGCTGGTAAGGTAGGGCATTTTTTTATTTTGGGGGGCTTTGTTATTTTTTTAGGGGGCTTAGAGTAGGTGTAATTAGTTTAAAATTCTTGTAATCTTTTTTTATTTTTTGTAATTTAGTGTTTGTTTTTGTAATTTAGTTTAGTTGATATAATTGTAGATAGTTTATTAAATTTATTTATTGATAGTGTAGTGTTAGGTTTAATTGTAATTTAGGTTAGGATTTATTTTACAGGTAATTTTGTAATTATTTTAACTAGGTAACTATTAAATAGTTATTAACTATTTAATAGCTATTGTACCTGGTTAAAATAAATACAAAGTTGCCTGTAAAATAAATATTAATCCTATATATAGCTATATTAGGGTTTATTTTACAGGTAAGTATTTAGCTTTAAATAGGAATAATTTATTTAATAAGATTTATTTTATTTTGTTAGATTTAAATTATATTTAATTTTAGGGGGGTGTTAGGGTTAGACTTAGCTTTAGGGGTTAATACATTTATTAGAGTAGCGGCGAGGTCCGGTCGGCAGATTAGGGGTTAATACTATTTATTATAGGGTTTTTGAGGCAGGAGTGAGGCGGATTAGGGGTTAATAACTTTATTATAGTAGCGGTGAGGTCCGGTCGGCAGATTAGGGGTTAATAATTGTAGGTAGGGGGCTGCGACGTTGGGGGCGGCAGATTAGGGGTTAATAAATATAATATAGGGGTCGGCAGTGTTAGGGGCAGCAGATTAGGGGTACATAGGGATACAGTAGGTTGCGGCGGTGTACGGAGCGGCAGATTAGGGGTTAAAAATAATATGCAAGGGTCAGCGATAGCGGGGTCGGCAGATTAGGGTTTAATAAGTGTAAGGTTAGGGGTGTTTAGACTCGGGGTGCATGTTAGGGTGTTAGGTGCAGACTTAGGAAGTGTTTCCCCCTAGGAAACAATGGGGCTGCGTTAGGAGCTGAACGCTGCTTTTTTGCAGGTGTTAAGTTTTTTTTACAGCTCAAACTGCCCCCATTGTTTCCTGTGGGGGAATCGTGCACAAGCACGTTTTTGAAGATGGCCGCGTCCGTAAGCACCGCTGGTATTTAGAGTTGAAGTGGCGGTAAATTATGCTCTGCGCTCCCTTTTTGGAGCCTAACGCAGAGAACTCTAAATACCAGCGGTATTTAAAAGGTGCGGGAGGGAAAATACACGCGTAGCTAACACACCCCTTTGGCCGCAGAACTCTAAATCTAGCTGTAAGGCAGTTACCTGGTCCTCCTTACACACTTTTACAAAGTTTTACAAATTTGTCGTTTTTGCTTCTGCGGAAGCTATCTTTGGAAGAAAGGTTTTGCAGTCTGTGGTGCCCTCAGATTAGGGTCTGCCTTTTCCCTCCCGGTTTCATTCAGTATCCTCTACAGCTTGGGTATATGTTCCCAACAGTAATGAATGAAGCCGTGGACCTCCCCTTTAGATGGAAAACATAAATTATGCTTACCAGATAATTTCATTTCTATCGATGGGAGTCCACGGCTCCCGCCTGTATCTCAGATGGGCGGACCTAAATTTAATTCATCTTCTGACACTATTTATACCCTGATATTTTTCCTACTGTTCCTTGTTCCCTCGGCAGAATGACTGGGGGATGAGGGAAGTGGGGGAGGTATTTAAGCCTTTGGCTGGGGTGTCTTTGCCTCCTCCTGGTGGCCAGGTTCATATTTCCCAACAGTAATGAATGAAGCCGTGAACTCTCCTCCCCTCGATGGAAATGAAATTATCAGGTAAGCATAATTTGTTTTTTAGGTGTACATCTCTACATATACTATTTTTGGTCAATATCATACATATTTGCCATTACACTTTCCTTGTGTTTGCTAAGCCGCTAGACATCCAATTATTAGCATTCCTGGGGACAATATATGTGTCATTTTCCACATACCATTTCTCTTCATTAAGGGCATATTGCTATTGTTAACAATTCCTGCTGTGTCTATGCTGTCAAACTTCTGTATTACATTGTATTTCTGTATTTATGATGCAGCAGACTGGAACTGCCTCGTCTGGGTTTATTCCTTTAGCACAAAATGTGTTTTTCCATCTGACAGGTGCACACTTTGCAAATTGGTTACTGTATGTCTCCTGCTTAGCTTTGCAGTTTTTGTTTAAGTTTTGTGTTGCAGTCCAAAATGTCTTTATGTACTTCTGTTCTGGCATCTTTCTTTCTATCGGTTTATATTACCCAGGGTGGTGTTACTGATTTTTCTCTAGATTTCAAAAATCATTTAAAGTCTGCTATCTCTGAGGTTACGGCAGTCATGCCACCTTCAAGTAAATGTAAACATAAAGGGATTGATTACGAGTTTTTATATGTGTATTATATTAATTTACAAACATATATACACACGTAAACACATAAATACATATGTATACATATATAGAGGTATAGATATATTTTACGGAAAAAATGTCATATATATATATTTGTGAATAAATAGAATATTTTATTCTATGTGAAGAATGTTGGAATGTGAAATATTAATATTTCATGTCAGGTTAGCGCACTTGAGAAACTGCGATCGGGTTTGCGCACAAGTAAGGGTGTTAGGTTTTTTGTCTGCTTTTTGCGCTCCTTTGACTTCTGTGGGGGAATATGTTAACACTGCCGCAATATTTGAAGTTGTTTTTTTTTTTTTTTATGTGTCGGGTTAGTCGGGAAACGAAAACTTTTTACTTTCAACTTGTAATATGCTCGCTTTCCACCGCGCACGTAAAGTCAAAGAGGTATATTTATTATTGTGCGAGCGGACATGATACGATGTAGCATTCACTGTCAGCATTTATCATTGCACCAGCAGTTCTTGTGAACTGCTTGTGCAATGCCGTCCTCTGCAGATTCGCGGCCAATCAGCCTCTAGCCCCCGATCGTATTCGATCGGGTTGATTTCTGTCCGTGGACTCAGAGAAGGCGAACAAGTAATGGTGCAGCGGTCTTTAGAGCGCTGCTTCATAACTTCTGTTTCCGGCAAGCTTGAAGGCTCGGGCGGAAACAGGGGCATCAAGTTCCATACAGACCTTGCTAAATCGGCCCCAAAGTCTAGCAACTCTGCATGAGCGCGAACTACTGCTCCACTCGTAATCTAGCACATAGTTGTTACTGCAAGTACATCTACTGGATATGAGGTACCTACTTTCTGAGGAGTTATCCTCAAATTCGTATCAGGAACCTGAGAAATTATCCTTCAATTTTAAGTTGAATCACTTATATGCCTTACTTAAATTAGTTTTAAAGGGACACTGAACCCTATTTTTTTCTTTCATGATTCAGATAGAGCATGACATTTTAAGCAACTTTCTAATTTACTCCTATTATAAATTTTTCTTCATTTTCTTGCTATCTTTATTTTAAAAGCAGGAATGTAAATCTTAGCAGCCAGCCCATTTTAGGTTCAGCACCATGGATAGCGATTGCTTATTGGAGGCTTACATTTACCCACCAAAAAGCAAGCATAACCCAGGTTCTCAACCAAAAATGGGCCGACTCCTATGCATCACATTCCTGCTTTTTAAATAAAGATGACAAGAGAATGAAGAAAAACTGATAATAGGAGTAATAAATTAGAAAGTTGCTTAAATTTGCATGCACTATCTGAAGAAAAAAATTGGGTTTAGTGTCCATAAAGGACATTTAGGGGTTCAGGACATTAAGCCTCCTGATGTGCGGAGGTTAGGGTGTGTGGAACATATGCCCAAGTTTGAACATAGGCCCAATGCAGAACATTACTAAAGTCCAATACAAAGTACAGAATAGGTTGCAATAACAAAAATATAATTTATGCTTACCTGATAAATTCATTTCTCCTGTAGTGTAGTCAGTCCACGGGTCATCCATTACTTATGGGATTATAACTCCTCCCTAACAGGAAGTGCAAGAGGATCACCCAAGCAGAGCTGCTATATAGCTCCTCCCCTCTACGTCATATCCAGTCATTCGACCGAAACCATACGAGAAAGGAGAAACTATAAGGTGCAGTGGTGACTGGAGTTTAATTAAAATTTAGACCTGCCGTAAAAACAGGGCGGGCTGTGGACTGACTACACTACAGGAGAAATGAATTTATCAGGTAAGCATAAATTATATTTTCTCCTGTTAAGTGTAGTCAGTCCACGGGTCATCCATTACTTATGGGATACCAATACCAAAGCTAAAAGTACACGGATGACGGGAGGGACAGGCAGGATCTTTACACGGAAGGAACCACTGCCTGTAGAACCTTTCTCCCAAAAACAGCCTCCGAAGAAGCAAAAGTGTCAAATTTGTAAAATTTTGAAAAAGTGTGAAGTGAAGACCAAGTTGCAGCCTTGCAAATCTGTTCAACAGAGGCCTCATTCTTAAAGGCCCAAGTGGAAGCCACAGCTCTAGTAGAATGAGCTGTAATCCTTTCAGGAGGCTGCTGTCCAGCAGTCTCATAGGCTAAACGTATTATGCTACGAAGCCAAAAAGAGAGAGAGGTAGCCGAAGCTTTTTGACCTCTCCTCTGTCCAGAATAAACGACAAACAGGGAAGAAGTTTAACGAAAATCTTTAGTTGCCTGCAAATAAAATTTCAGGGCACGGACGACGTCCAGATTGTGCAAAAGTCGTTCCTTCTTTGAAGAAGGGTTTGGGCACAATGATGGAACAACAATCTCTTGATTGATATTCTTGTTAGTGACTACCTTAGGTAAGAACCCAGGTTTAGTACGCAGAACTACCTTGTCTGAATGAAAAATCAGATAAGGAGAATCACAATGTAAGGCCGATAACTCAGAGACTCTTCGAGCCGAGGAAATAGCCATTAAAAACAGAACTTTCCAAGATAACAGCTTGATATCGATGGAATGAAGGGGTTCAAACGGAAGACCTTGCAGAACGTTAAGAACTAAGTTTAAGCTCCACGGTGGAGCAACAGTCTTAAACACAGGCTTAATCCTAGCCAAAGCCTGACAAAAGGCCTGAACGTCTGGAACTTCTGCCAGACGTTTGTGTAAAAGGATAGACAGAGCTGAAATCTGTCCCTTTAATGAACTAGCAGATAAACCCTTTTCTAAACCCTCTTGTAGAAAAGACAATATCCTAGGAATCCTAACCTTACTCCATGAGTAACTCTTGGATTCGCACCAATATAAGTATTTACGCCATATTTTATGGTAAATTTTCCTGGTAACAGGTTTCCTAGCCTGTATTAAAGTATCAATCACTGACTCCGAGAATCCACGCTTTGATAGAATCAAGCGTTCAATCTCCATGCAGTCAGCCTCAGAGAAATTAGATTTGGATGTTTGAAAGGACCCTGAATCAGAAGGTCCTGTCTCAGAGGCAGAGACCATGGTGGACAGGACGACATGTCCACTAGATCTGCATACCAGGTCCTGCGTGGCCACGCAGGCGCTATTAGAATCACCGATGCTCTCTCCTGTTTGATCCTGGCAATCAATCGAGGAAGCATCGGGAAAGGTGGAAACACATAAGCAATGTTGAAGACCCAAGGTGCTGTCAGAGCATCTATCAGCACCGCTCCCGGGTCCCTGGACCTGGATCCGTAACAAGAAAGCTTGGCATTCTGGCGAGACGCCATGAGATCCAGATCTGGTTTGCCCCAATGATGAAGCAGTTGGGCAAACACCTCCGGATGAAGTTCCCACTCCCCCGGATGAAAGGTCTGGCGACTTAGAAAATCCGCCTCCCAGTTCTCCACGCCTGGGATGTGGATCGCTGACAGGTGGCAAGAGTGAGACTCTGCCCAGCGAATTATCTTTGAGACTTCCATCATCGCTAGGGAACTCCTTGTTCCTCCTTGATGGTTGATGTAAGCCACAGTCGTGATGTTGTCCGACTGAAACCTGATGAACCTCAGAGTTGCTAACTGAGGCCAAGCCAGAAGAGCATTGAAAATTGCTCTTAATTCCAGAATGTTTATTGGAAGGAGTCTCTCCTCCTGAGTCCATGATCCCTGAGCCTTCAGGGAATTCCAGACTGCGCCCCAACCTAGAAGGCTGGCGTCTGTTGTTACAATCGTCCAATCTGGCCTGCGGAAGGGCATCCCCTTGGACAGATGTGGCAGAGAAAGCCACCATAGAAGAGAATCTCTGGTCTCTTGATCCAGATTTAGCAGAGGGGACAAATCTGAGTAATCCCCATTCCACTGACTTAGCATGCACAATTGCAGCGGTCTGAGATGCAGGCGCGCAAATGGTACTATGTCCATTGCCGCTACCATTAAGCCGATTACTTCCATGCACTGAGCCACTGACGGGTGTTGAATGGAATGAAGGACACGGCAAGCATTTAGAAGTTTTGATAACCTGTCCTCCGTCAGGTAAATTTTCATTTCTACAGAATCTATAAGAGTCCCTAGAAAGGGAACTCTTGTGAGTGGCAATAGAGAACTCTTTTCTACGTTCACCTTTCACCCATGCGACCTTAGAAATGCCAGAACTAACTCTGTATGAGACTTGGCAGTTTGGAAACTTGACGCTTGTATCAGAATGTTTTCTAGGTACGGAGCTACCCTATGCCTCGCAGTCTTAGTACCGCCAGAAGAGAGCCCAGAACCTTTGTAAAGATTCTTGGAGCCGTGGCTAACCCGAAGGGAAGAGCTACAAACTGGTAATGCCTGTTTAGGAAGGCAAATCTTAGATACCGGTAATGATCCTTGTGAATCGGTATGTGAAGGTAGGCATCCTTTAAATCCACTGTGGTCATGTACTGACCCTCTTGGATCATGGGTAAGATGGTTCGAATAGTTTCCATTTTGAACGATGGAACTCTTAGGAATTTGTTTAGGATCTTTAAGTCCAAGATTGGTCTGAAGGTTCCCTCTTTTTTGGGAACCACAAACAGATTTGAATAGAATCCTTGCCCGTGTTCCGACTGCGGAACTGGGTGGATCACTCCCATTAGTAAGAGGTCTTGTACACAGCGTAGAAACGCCTCTTTCTTTATCTGGTTTGCTGATAACCTTGAAAGATGAAATCTCCCTTGTGGAGGAGAAGCTTTGAAGTCCAGAAGATATCCCTGAGATATGATTTCCAACGCCCAGGGATCCTGGACATCTCTTGCCCAAGCCTGGGCAAAGAGAGAAAGTCTGCCCCCCACTATATCCGTTTCCGGATCGGGGGCCCTCACTTCATGCTGTCTTAGGGGCAGCAGCAGGTTTCCTGGCCTGCTTGCCCTTGTTCCAGGACTGGTTAGGTTTCCAGCCCTGTCTGTAGCGAGCAACAGTTCCTTCCTGTCTTGGAGCGGAGGAAGTTGATGCTGCTCCTGCCTTGAAGTTACGAAAGGCACGAAAATTAGACTGTTTAGCCTTTGGTTTGGCCCTGTCTTGAGGCAGGGCATGGCCCTTATCTCCAGTAATGTCAGCGATAATTTCTTTCAAGCCGGGCCCGAATAATGTCTGCCCTTTGAAAGGAATATTAAGCAATTTAGATTTAGAAGTCACATCAGCTGACCAGGATTTAAGCCACAGCGCTCTGCGCGCTTGAATGGCGAATCCGGAGTTCTTAGCCGTAAGTTTGGTTAAGTGTACTACGGCATTAGAAATAAATGAATTAGCTAGCTTAAGGGCTTTAAGCTTGTTCATAATCTCATCCAATGGAGCTGTGCTAAGGGTCTCTTCCAGAGACTCAAACCAAAATGCCGCCGCAGCAGTGACAGGCGCAATGCATGCAAGGGTTTGTAATATAAAACCTTGTTGAACAAACATTTTCTTAAGGTAACCCTCTAATTTTTTATCCATTGGATCTGAAAAAGCACAGCTATCCTCCACCGGGATAGTGGTGCGCTTAGCCAGAGTAGAAACTGCTCCCTCCACCTTAGGGACCGTCTGCCATAGGTCCCGTGTGGTGGCGTCTATTGGAAACATTTTTCTAAATATAGGAGGGGGTGAAAAGGGCACACCGGGTCTATCCCACTCCTTGTTAACAATTTCTGTAAGCCTTTTAGGTATAGGAAAAACGTCAGTACACGCCGGTACCGCAAAATATTTATCCAGCCTACATACTTTCTCTGGAATTGTAACCGTGTTACAATCATTCAGAGCCGCTAATACCTCCCCTAGTAATACACGGAGGTTCTCAAGCTTAAATTTAAAATTTGAAATGTCTGAATCCAGTTTACTTGGATCAGATCCGTCACCCACAGAATGAAGCTCTCCGTCCTCATGTTCTGCAAATTGTGACGCAGTATCAGACATGGCTCTATTATTATCAGCGCACTCTGTTCTTACCCCAGAGTGATCGCGTTTACCTCTTTATTCTGGCAATTTAGATAGTACTTCAGTCATAACATTAGCCATGTCTTGCAAAGTGATTTGTATGGGCCGCCCTGATGTACTTGGCGCCACAATATCACGCACCTCCTGAGCGGGAGGCGAAGGTACTGACACGTGAGGGGAGTTAGTCGGCATAACTTCCCCCTCGTTGTCTGGTGATATTCTTTTAACATATAAAGTTTGACTTTTATTCAAAGTAACATCTATACATTGAGTGCACAAATTTCTATTGGGCTCCACATTGGCCTTTAAACATAGTGAACAAACAGATTCATCTGTGTCAGACATGTTTAAACAGACTAGCAATAACACTAGCAAGCTTGGAAAAAACTTTTAAATAAATTTACAAGCTATATAAAAAACGCTACTGCGCCTTTAAGAAACATAAAAATGTGACAGTTGAATTAACAATGAACCAAATATGTTAAAACAACCAAATTTTAACAGAAAATGTATAAAGTTAGCAGAGGATTGCACCCACCAGCAAAAGGATGATTAACCCCTTAATACCCAAAACGGATAACAGTTGAAATAATAAACGTTTTTATCACAGTCAAACACACTGTCACAGGTCTGCTGTGACTGATTACCTCCCTCAAAACTAGTTTTGGAGACCCCTGGGCTCTGTAGAGACGTCCTGGATCATGGAGGAAGAAATAGGAAGACTGTGACTAAATTTTTACTGCGCAATAAAGCGCTAAAATAGGCCCCTCCCACTCATTACAACAGTGGGGAAGCTCAGTAAACTGTTTTTATGCAGAAAAAAACGACAGCCATGTGGTAAAAATCATGCCCATAAAGTTTTATCACCAAGTACCTCAGAAAAAACGATTAACATGCCAGTAAACGTTTTAAAATTGAAAATTATGAAGTGTTAATAAAAAGCCTGCTGCTAGTCGCTTTCACTGCAGTGCAGGCTCAAATATTACTTTAATATTGACAGTATTTTCTTAGTGAAATTCCATTCCCCAGAAATACCTCAGAGTATACATACATACTTAACAGCCTGATACCAGTCGCTACTACTGCATTTAAGGCTGCACTTACATTACATCGGTATTAGCAGTATTTTCTCAGTCAATTCCATTCCTTAGAAAATAATTTACTGCACATACCTCCTTGCAGGTGGGCCCTGCATGCTATCCCCTGTTCTGAAGTTACCTCACTCCTCAGAATGGCCGAGAACAGCAAGTAGATCTTAGTTACGACCGCTAAGATCATAGAAAACTCAGGCAGATTCTTCTTCTAATGCTGCCTGAGAACAAACAACACACTCCGGTGCCGTTTAAAATAACAAACTTTTGATTGAAGAAATAAAAACTAAGTTTAACACACCACAGTCCTCTCACACGTCCTATCTTTAGTTAGGTGCAAGAGAATGACTGGATATGATGTAGAGGGGAGGAGCTATATAGCAGCTCTGCTTGGGTGATCCTCTTGCACTTCCTGTTAGGGAGGAGTTATAATCCCATAAGTAATGGATGACCCGTGGACTGACTACACTTAACAGGAGAAAATCCAATAGGCACTGGTGCTTGAATTGAACAGAAATTGGTGAGGCTGTCACAAAATACCTGGTAGGTACAGTAGGCACAGCTGGTAAGAGGAAAACTTCCCAGATATGGATCGAGGGATCCCCAGGCTTCCTTAATAAAAAGACCTTCTTTCTCAGGGTCCATTCTTTTATCAAAATCTTTAATGCCTAAGGTTGACTGCTTGGAAATTGAACACACAGTTATGTCTCAAAGAGGATTTTCCGACTCTGTTTTAGAGACTTTGATTCAGGCTTGTACGCCGGTCACCAGGAAGATATACCACAACGTGTGGAAGGTGTATTTATCTTGGTGTTCTGATAGGGGATATTCGTGGCATTCTGTTTGTATTCCTCATATCTTACCATTTCTTCAGGGGGGCTTAGATAAGGGATTATCAGATAACACACTAAAGGGAAATATATCAGCCCTTTCAGTGTTATTACAGAGGAAGCTTCCTCGGAACTGTCGACTCTTTTTTTCTGATCCCCCATATTTGGTATTTCACCAGGACAGAGATGTTTTCTTCCTAAATGGGAAAAAGTCCACAGCTGCATTCATTACTGTTGGGAAATAAGAACCTGGCCACCAGGAGGAGGCAAATCACCCCAGCCAAAGGCTTAAATACTCCTCCCACTTCCCTCATCCCCCAGTCATTCTTTGCCTTTCGTCCAAGGAGGTGGGCAGAAAAGTGTCCAGAAGTTTGTTTTGTCTCTTATGGAGGTTAGTACTCTTCGACATGGGATGGGAGTTTTAAGTAATCCTATCAGTCTCTCAGTGAGGGCCTGGATGAAAGTTAGAGTCCGGAGATGCAGGGAGAGTCTCTCTGCGAAACCACCCCGACTCATATTAACAGCTCCACAAGCAATCAGAGTTGTCGAACTTCACTTCACTGCCTGCTTTCTTCTCTCAAGTCCATGGCGGAGGCACTTCTACTATTCGTCACACTTGAAGATTGCGGTAAGATCATTTCATTTTACTTCATCAGAATGTACCGTAACTTATTATGTTTTCCCGTAAGGAACTATTTCTCCTGTTAAGTGTAGTCAGTCCACGGGTCATCCATTACTTATGGAATATTTCTCTTCCTAACAGGAAACTGCAAGAGAATTACCCAGCAGAGCTTGCTATATAGCTCCTCCCCTCACCTGTCATACTCAGTCATTCTCTTGCAGCCTAACTAGATAGGAAGCTGTGAGAGATCTGTGGTGTTTTTTTAACTTAGTTTATTTCTACAATCAAAAGTTTGTTATTTTTAAATGGCACCGGAGTGTGCTGTTTATTCTCAGGCAGCTTTAGAAGAAGAATCTGCCTGGGTTTTTTTCTATGGTCTTAGCAGACGTAACTAAGACCCACTGGCTGTTCTCATCTGAGGAAAAGTGAGGTAACTTCAGAGAAGGGGAATAGCATGCAGGGCCCCCCTGCAAATGAGGTATGTGCAGTAATTTATTTTCTGAGGAATGGAATTGACTGAGAAAATACTGCTGATACCATTGTAAAGTAAGTTCAGCCTTAAATGCAGCGATAGCGACTGGTATCAGGCTGATGAGTGTGTGTGTGCACTGAATGTATTTTCTAAGGAATGGAATTGACTCTGAAAATACTGTAAATACTGAAATAATGTTTGAGCCTTAACTGCAGTAAAAGCGACTGGTAGCAGGCTTGTAAATAATAATACATAACTTTTAAATGTATGTTTAAAACGTTTACTGGCATGTTAATCGTTTTTTGTGAGGTACTTGGTGATAAAACTTATTGGGGCTTGATTTTTACCACATGGCCATTTTTGTTTTCTGCATAGAAACAGTTTCTGAGCTTCCCCACTGTTGTAATATGAGTGGGAGGGGCCTATTTTAGCGCTTTTTTGCGCAGTAAAAATTCAGTCACAATCTGTCTACTTCATCCTCCATGATCCAGATCGTCTCTAGAGAGCTCAGGGGTCTTCAAAATCCATTTTGAGGGAGGTAATCAGTCACAGTAGTCCTGTGACAGTGTATTTGACTGTGAGAAAAACGTTAATTATATAATTGTTATCCGTTTTTGGGTACTAAGGGGTTAATCATCCATTTGCTGGTGGGTGCAATCCTTTGCTAACTTAATACATTTACTGTGAAAATTTGGTTGCTATAACTATTTTTGTTCATTGTTATTTCAACTGTGTCAGTTTTTCTGTGCTTCTTAAAGGCACAGTAACGTTTTTTATATTGTTTGTAAATTAATTTTGAAAAGTATTTCCAAGTTTGCTAGTCTCATTGCTAGTTTGTTTAAACATGTCTGACTCAGATGAATCTCTTTGTTCACTATGTTTAAAGGCCAATGTGGAGCCCAATAGAAATTTATGTACTAATTGCATTGATGCTACTTTAAATAAAAGTCAATCTTTACATGTAAAGAAATTATCACCAGACGACGAGGGGGAAGTTATGCCGACTAACTCTCCTCACGTGTCAGTACCTGCGCCTCCCGCTCAGGAGGTGCGTGATTTTGTGGCGCCAAGTACATCAGGGAGGCCCTTACAAATCACTTTGCAAGACATGGCTACTGTTATGACAGAAGTATTATCTAAGTTGCCAGATTTAAGAGGCAAGCGCGATAGCTCTGGGTTAAGGATAGAGCGCGCGGATGAGATGAGAGCCATGTCAGATACTGCGTCACAGTTTGCAGAACGTGAGGACGGAGAGCTTCATTCTGTGGGTGACGGATCTGATCCAGGGAGACTGGATTCAGAGATTTCCAATTTTAAATTTAAGCTAGAGAACCTCCGCACATTGCTAGGGGAGGTATTAGCGGCTCTGAATGATTGTAACACGGTTGCAATTCCAGAGAAATTATGTAGGTTGGATAAATACTATGCGGTACCGGTGTATACTGACGTATTTCCTATACCAAAAAGGCTTACAGAGATTATTAGCAAGGAGTGGGATAGACCTGGTGTGCCTTTTACCCCTCCTCCCATATTTAGGAAAATGTTTCCTATTGACGCCACCACACGAGACTTATGGCAGACGGTCCCTAAGGTGGAGGGAGCAGTTTCTACTTTAGCTAAGCGTACCACTATCCCGGTGGAGGATAGTTGTGCCTTTTCAGATCCAATGGATAAAAAATTAGAGGGTTACCTTAAGAAAATGTTTGTTCAACAAGGTTTTATTTTACAGCCCCTTGCATGCATTGCGCCTGTCACTGCTGCGGCAGCATTCTGGTTTGAGTCTCTGGAAGAGGCCATTCGCTCAGCTCCATTGGATGAAATAATGAACAAGCTTAAAACACTTAAGCTAGCTAACGCATTTGTTTCTGATGCCGTTGTGCATTTAACCAAACTTACGGCTAAGAACTCCGGATTCGCCATCCAAGTGCGCAGAGCGCTATGGCTTAAATCCTGGTCAGCTGACGTGACTTCTAAATCGAAATTGCTTAATATTCCTTTCAAAGGGCAGACCTTATTCGGGCCCGGTTTGAAAGAAATTATTGCTGACATTACGGGAGGTAAGGGCCATGCTCTACCTCAGGACAGGGCCAAATCAAAGGCCAAACAGTCTAATTTTCGTGCCTTTCGTAACTTCAAGGCAGGAGCAGCATCAACTTCCTCCTCTCCAAAACAGGAAGGAGCTGTGGCTCGTTACAGGCAGGGCTGGAAAGTTAACCAGTCCTGGAACAGGGGCAAGCAGGCCAAGAAACCTGCTGCTGCCCCCAAGACAGCATGAAGAGAGGGCCCCCTATCCGGAAACGGATCTAGTGGGGGGCAGACTTTCTCTCTTCGCCCAGGCTTGGGCAAGAGATGTCCAGGATCCCTGGGCATTGGAGATCATATCCCAGGGATACTTCCTGGACTTCAAGACTTCTCCTCCACGGGGGAGATTTCATCTTTCAAGGTTATCAGTAAACCAAACAAAGAAAGAGGCGTTTCTACGCTGTGTACAAGACCTCTTACTAATGGGGGTAATCCACCCAGTTCCGCGGACGGAACACGGGCAGGGATTCTATTCAAATCTATTTGTGGTTCCCAAAAAAGAGGGAACCTTCAGACCAATCTTGGACTTAAAAATCCTAAACAAATTTCTAAGAGTTCCATCATTCAAAATGGAGACTATTCGAACCATCCTTCCCATGATCCAAGAGTGTCAGTACATGACCACGGTGGACTTAAAGGATGCCTACCTTCACATACCGATTCACAAGGACCATTGCCGGTATTTGAGATTTGCCTTCCTAGACAGGCATTACCAGTTTGTAGCTCTTCCCTTCGGATTAGCTACGGCTCCAAGAATCTTTACAAAAATTCTAGGATCACTTCTGGCGGTACTAAGACCGCGAGGCATAGCGGTGACTCCGTACCTAGACGACATTCTGATACAAGCATCAAGTTTTCAAACTGCCAAGTCTCATACAGAGATAGTTCTGGCATTTCTGAGGTCGCATGGGTGGAAGGTGAACGTGGAAAAGAGTTCTCTATTACCGCTTACAAGAGTTCCCTTTCTAGGGACTCTTATAGATTCTGTAGAGATGAAAATTTACCTGACAGAGGCCAGGTTATTAAAACTTCTAAATGCTTGCCGTGTCCTTCACTCCATTCCACACCCGTCAGTAGCTCAGTGCATGGAAGTAATCGGCTTAATGGTAGCGGCAATGGACATAGTACCATTTGCGCGCCTGCATCTCAGACCGCTGCAATTGTGCATGCTAAATCAGTGGAACGGGGATTACTCAGATTTGTCCCCCCTACTAAATCTGGATCAAGAGACCAGAGATTCTCTTCTATGGTGGCTCTCTCGGCCACATCTGTCCAAGGGGATGACCTTTCGCAGGCCAGATTGGACGATTGTAACAACAGACGCCAGCCTTCTAGGCTGGGGAGCAGTCTGGAATTCCCTGAAAGCTCAGGGATTATGGACTCAGGAGGAGAAACTCCTCCCAATAAATATTCTGGAGTTAAGAGCAATATTCAATGCTCTCCTAGCTTGGCCTCAGTTAGCAACTCTGAGGTTCATCAGATTTCAGTCGGACAACATCACGACTGTGGCTTATATCAACCATCAAGGGGGAACCAGAAGTTCCCTAGCGATGTTGGAAGTCTCAAAGATAATTCGCTGGGCAGAGTCTCACTCTTGCCACCTGTCAGCGATCTACATCCCAGGCGTGGAGAACTGGGAGGCGGATTTTCTAAGTCGCCAGACTTTTCATCCGGGAGAGTGGGAACTTCATCCGGAGGTCTTTGCTCAACTGGTTTGTCGTTGGGGCAAACCAGATCTGGATCTCATGGCGTCTCATCAGAACGCCAAGCTTCCTTGTTACGGATCCAGGTCCAGGGACCCGGGAGCGGTGCTGATAGATGCTCTGACAGCCCCTTGGGTTTTCAACATGGCTTATGTGTTTCCACCATTCCCAATGCTTCCTCGTTTGATTGCCAAGATCAAACAGGAGAGAGCTTCGGTGATTCTGATAGCGCCTGCGTGGCCACGCAGGACCTGGTATGCAGACCTAGTGGACATGTCGTCCTGTCCACCGTGGTCTCTGCCTCTGAGACAGGACCTTCTAATTCAGGGTCCTTTCAAACATCCAAATCTAATTTCTCTGAGGCTGACTGCATGGAGATTGAACGCTTGATTCTATCAAAGCGTGGTTTCTTGGAGTCGGTTATTGATACCTTAATACAGGCTAGGAAGCCTGTTACCAGAAAAATTTACCATAAAATATGGCGTAAATATTTACATTGGTGCGAATCCAAGTGTTACTCATGGAGTAAGGTTAGGATTCCTAGGATATTGTCCTTTCTACAAGAGGGTTTAGAAAAGGGCTTATCTACTAGTTCGTTAAAGGGACAGATTTCTGCTCTGTCTATTCTTCTACACAAACGTCTGGCTGAAGTTCCAGACGTTCAGGCTTTCTGTCAGGCTTTAACTAGGATTAAGCCTGTGTTTAAGTCTGTTGCTCCTCCGTGGAGCTTAAACTTAGTTCTTAATGTTCTTCAAGGCGTTCCATTTGAACCCCTTCATTCCATTGATATCAAGTTGTTATCTTGGAAAGTTCTGTTTTTGATGGCTATTTCCTCGGCTCGGAGAGTCTCTGAGTTATCTGCCTTACATTGTGATTCTCCTTATCTGATTTTCCATTCAGACAAGGTAGTTCTGCGTACTAAACCTGGGTTCTTACCTAAGGTAGTTACTAACAAGAATATCAATCAAGAGATTGTTGTTCCATCTCTGTGTCCTAACCCTTCTTCAAAGAAGGAACGACTTTTGCATAATCTGGACGTAGTCCGTGCCCTGAAATTCTATTTGCAGGCAACTAAGGATTTTCGTCAAACTTCTTCCCTGTTTGTCGTTTACTCTGGACAGAGGAGAGGTCAAAAGGCTTCGGCTACCTCTCTCTCTTTTTGGCTTCGTAGCATAATACGATTAGCCTATGAGACTGCTGGACAGCAGCCCCCTGAAAGGATTACAGCTCATTCTACTAGAGCTGTGGCTTCCACCTGGGCCTTTAAAAATGAGGCCTCTGTTGAACAGATTTGCAAGGCTGCGACTTGGTCTTCGCTTCACACTTTTTCAAAATTTTACAAATTTGACACTTTTGCTTCCTCGGAGGCTGTGTTTGGGAGAAAGGTACTTCAGGCAGTGGTTCCTTCTGTTTAATGTTCCTGCCTTGTCCCTCCCTTCATCCGTGTACTTTAGCTTTGGTATTGGTATTCCATAAGTAATGGATGACCCGTGGACTGACTACACTTAACAGGAGAAAACATAATTTATGCTTACCTGATAAATTCCTTTCTCCTGTAGTGTAGTCAGTCCACGGCCCGCCCTGTTTTTACGGCAGGTCTAAATTTTAATTAAACTCCAGTCACCACTGTACCCTATGGTTCCTCCTTTCTCGTATGCTTGGTCGAATGACTGAGTATGACAGGTGAGGGGAGGAGCTATATAGCAAGCTCTGCTGGGTAATTCTCTTGCAGTTTCCTGTTAGGAAGAGAAATATTCCATAAGTAATGGATGACCCGTGGACTGACTACACTACAGGAGAAAGGAATTTATCAGGTAAGCATAAATTATGTTTTTGTGGGACTTATTAAGTATATGTATAGGGCCTCAGTGAGGCTACTTTGGTATCTTGGAATCGAGGGTTAATATCTCCCGAGGGGGATTATTGAACAGGGGTTTTTAAACATGTTTATTTGATTCAATCTGCTTCTGTGTAGTGTTAACTGAGCTCTTGGCTTAGAACATAAAGGCCTTTGGAAGTGACATGACCTTATGGTTGGGCGTGCTTTTTTTTGGACTGTACGGTTCACCTTGTGACGGGACGTGTTTACGTTCTGGTCTTCCATTTCCGCATTCCTGACTGTGTGGCGACTGAAAAATTAGAGTCTGCTTGTGTCTGGTTCTAGGAGGTGGTGAGTGCCCCAGCCATTGTGGGTGTCAGGTGCCGTTTAAGTTTTTTCTTAGTCCATATTATTATATTCTCTATCTAGTTATGGAGGATTTGATGCTGCGACTGTTCAAATTTCAGATTCTTCGACTTGTGAAGAATGCGAATTGGCCCCGTTGACTCAGGTCAATCAGTTATGTACGATATGCCGTATTAGAGCCCCCTGTTCCTCGGGCTCGAGGAATCAGGGGTCTGCTGAGCCATCCGCCTCTGGGGGTTCTGTCCTCCAAGAGACAAGTTCCCTTTCCGCTTCCTACTACTACACATGCGGGTAACCCAGATTATGTTTATCCCTCCTTACAGGTCAGCTTGTCCCGCTTCCATTAGCACATTTTGGGGTACTTATTTCAAATGTGAGTACCAATTTGGCTCGATTGCATAAGCTTTGGCTTTTTTGATTTGGTGATTCTACACATGAGGCGCCCCCCTCTCTTTCTTCTATTTTACCGTTTTTCCAGTATCTTCTGTAAAGAGGAGTGCAGCCATCATTCACACTGAGGACATACCTGATTTTTTTGCACTATCATAGTGGTTTTCAACATGGGACTTGGATATAATTGTAGGTTAATAGGTACAAGTGCCATATATTGAATGATCTGTTTATGTTGTTTTTTGAAGTTGTACAGTGTATATATAGTGTATGCACCCTCTCTTATCTTATCTTTGATATTTTTGATGCAGAAGGTTGTGGGTTTGAACCCAGTTAAAGCTCCTACTTTTCTCATCCGGAATGTGCTTCTGGTGACAGCTTGCTCTTTGAAACCAGCTACAGCTGTTCCAATCCTTGTAGGATGTTGGGAGGAGTTTTTCTCTGTTCTGCTGCCGGTTTTTAAACCTTGTGGTCCTTTGGGAGTTTCGGCAGGGGTTCCCTTCGCTAGTAAAGGGTGTGTGGTGTTGGACCCACTGTTGGGCGACGGTGTCTCCCGGAGGACTGTTGGCTCATTTGTGTCTGATGTTGCGGTCTCTAGCTAGGCTTCCGGGCTATCTGCTGGTCAGTGTCCTTGAGGCCTTTTCCCTTCTTTGTTTTCTCGGCTTCGGACGAAGCAGGGTTTTTTGTTGGGTAGTGGTTTCAGGCCTGGTGCCCTCAGAATGGGCCGCCGAATGTACCCTCCCGTTTTGACATTCAGTGTCCTTTATAGCTTGGGTATTGTTTTCCCAAATGTAATGAATGCATCTGTGGACTCTTTCCATTTAGGAAGAAAAACATAAATTATGCTTACCTGATAATTTTCTTTTCTTCCGATGGAATGAGTCCATAGCTCCCCACCTGTCTTTTTTTATTCTTCTGGCACCTTTTCACCCAGATATTTCTTCTACTGTTCCTTGTTCCTCGGCAGAATGACTGGGGGATGAGGGAAGTGGGAGGAGTATTTAAGCCTTTTTCTGGGGTGTCTTTGCCTCCTACTGGTGGCCAGGTTCTTATTTCCCAAAAGTAATGAATGCAGCTGTGGACTCTTTCCATAGGAAGAAAATAAAATTATAAGGTAAGCATAATTTATGTTTTTATTAACTTTGTCTGGTTTTCTACTGAAGGTGGTTTCCTCAGAGAACATTAATCAAGAGATTGTGCTGCCTTCTTTATCGATTTTTTATTTTTTTTTGTCTATTGGTTTAAAAGTAAAAACATCACCATAATAAAAAAAAAAATTATGCTGTGGGCAGCTAGAGGGGGCTATAGAAATATAATAATGGAGCTAAAGAATTGCTTTTGCGTCTCCGAAAAAAATGAAGATATGTGTCAAAATAATATAGATTAAGAATATGATTGTAGTTAAGTTAATTTACTATCACTTTAGGGATTTGAAGCTTGCAGAATGCAATCTAGCCTCCTTGGGGCTAAAAAAATAAATAATAGATGTGTATTTAGTTTTTTATATATATATTTTTTTTTTACCATCATGGTTTATGAGCACAAAAAGAAACCTTCACTTTACAAGGTTAGATTGTTTGTTTCTTCAAACATTATGACTTCATGGTCCATGTATATTGAAGCCTCATTTGAGGAAAAGTGTAAGGGGGCCACTTGGTCATGTCTGCATACACATTCAAATCATTCAATATCAATACTAATTCAATATTGTATTCTTTGCAAGCATTTCTTTAAGATGATTGCTCTTTTCCAGGCTTAGGCAATGAGTTGTTTTCTCCCTACCATTGCTCTCATATAGATTGCTTTTGGTATTTAACCAGTATACCAATACCATAAGAATGTATAGGAAAACAAGATTATTCATATTAAATAATAATTACAAATAAAGGCCTATAATGTTTCATTGTGTGAGTCTCATACATATCCTGATCCCTGGGTACATTTCTGAAGAGTGATTCTTTTTCTCTCCCATGCTCATTGATATCTTCCCTTTGAGCATATCACAAGAAAATGTCTTGGTAAAAGCACTGCGTGTTTAGGCTGTCCACAGTCTAATTTTGTTTTTGTCATGGTTTATTTATAAAATGCCAAATCCCACCAGAATACTGAGACAAGCTGATACAACGTGTCAGAGCTCAGCTTGCATTATAGAGTATTGGAGACCTCCAAAACAGGTGTGGAAATGAACGGTTCTTTCATGTATTTAGATGTCTTTCATCTAAAATACTCCACAGCTTGGGTATTAGTTTCCCACGGGTAACCAATGTTGTGGGCTCTCACTGCCAATTGAAGGAAAACTAAAATTATGCTTACTTGATCATTACATTTCCTTCTTGGCAGTGAGAGTCCACGACTCCACCCGATTGTTTTTTTTATTATGGCGGCAGTCGTTTTCTTTGCACCTCTGTACCCCTTATATCTCTCTTTACTTTTCCTTATCCTCGGCAGAACTACTGGAGGGTAGGATAAGTGGGAGTGGTATTTTTAGCCTTTGTTTGGGGTGTCTTTGCCTCCTCCTGGTGGCCAGGAATAGTATTCCCACAGGAAATAAATGTTGTCGTGGACTCTCACTGCCAAGAAGGAAATTAAATTATCAGTTAAGCATCATTTTAGTTGTTTTTTTCTGGTAATTATTACAAATAGTCAATTTGACCCCTGGAGATAGAGTCTGGGGGAGAGAGTGTGAGAGTTTCTACACTGCAACCTTTATCATCATATTTTGCTATCGCTATGGTTTATTTATGAAGTATATCTCTATTATGTCTTTCCACTAGCTGATGTATGCCTACAGAATATTAATCTGTTAGAACTATTGCTTATAGTTTATAAAGCATTTTAATCAAAGCAATGGTTTTTTTAATAAAATAATGACTTAAAATGGTAAATCAATAAAAAGCACCTTATGAGTGATTAGACAATAGCCAATCCCAGAGTATGTAGACTCTTTATAGATTATTGTATAAAGATGTCTTGGGATGATCTGTTTGTATTTTTTGGAGTATTACATAGTCTCTTATTGGTACATTGATAAAATGTTTAAAAATCCTTTTAACAACCAATTTATTTAAATCGATAGATTGTCATCCGACCACACAGCCTATTGCACGCTGTATCTGTAACATGATTGAGATATAATAGACATCACTCCTGATTTCCCAGTGGGACACTCAATGCCTGTGTGGTGAGCACCACTCAATATACATTGTGTTAAGCATTGCAGTTTACTTGCTTTTACCACATTCTCACAGCATCCCACTGTAAATCAGGTGCACGCAAATGATGAGTTTGATGGGCAGGCTATAAATAAATACTTGCCTAATATAAATCAAATAAGTTTATCTGAGCTGAATGGGTTAAATGGGGGTTTGTTTTTAGCAATAATTACTGGTTTTAAATTGCATTTCATTGTAAATATGGAACGTTCATTTATTATTGCAATTAAATGTTGATTGCAAAATTAAACAAAATTCTATGCACGTCTTGAATTGATGTTGTTAGTTAAATTCAAACAGTGGCTAATCTAACAGACTGGAATGAGTTTGAAAACAAATTATTAAAAAAATCACCCAGGCTTGTTGTGTGCATGGTGCTTCTGATGGTTTGAAATAGCTACCATAATTAGCGCCCATCTATGCTGTGTTTTCATCTTTCTCTGTTTCATCTGTTAGAAAGATACAGTTTGGCACCTGAGTTAATAGTTTTTATATGTAACTCACTCCTTATCTATGAGTAGTTTGTTCTTTGTAGCACAGAGCATGTACCATATCTCATAACTTCCTGCAGGGTTTCTTTATAAGATCATAAGTAAACCATCTCCTGCTTTTAAGTTAAAGGAATAAAAAAAACACGGCAAGATTGAAATATAAAATGTGTCTGCATAGTATAACAGCTTTGTAATATTCTTTAATTCTTTATCTAATCAGATTGTAAGAATCCACAAGACTTCATGTGCAGGACATTTTTCTCTGGACCACTAGCAGAAGGCAAAAACACGCCAACATACCAGACCTTTAAATCCCTCCCACTTACCCTGAATCCTCGGGGCGGGGAGGGATTTTTTGCCTCCAAGGTGCAGTGAGATGAATTCTAAGGAGCACCTTCTTCACAACTTCACTGCTGTGAGAGCTTTAAAATCCTATGTTTAAGCCACAAGGAATATAGACTTTCTTCTTCTCTATTTGTCCATTTTTCTGGGCCTTGCAAGGGCAAGAAAGCTACGGCAGTTACCTTAGCCACTGGACTTAAGGCCTTCAGATTCCACCTGAGCACATTATTCCTTATTCCACTACAGCAATTGCCACTTCTTAAACTTTTTGTATGGATCAGATTTGTAAGGCAGCTACTTGGTTCTCTTTGCACACTTGTTTGAAGTTTTATCACTTTCATGTGTATGTTTCTGTTGCTTTTGGCAGGAAAGTTCTGTGGGTCATAGTGGTTCATCAGTAATGCACCTGCCTTTACTATTCCCCCCCCCCCCCCCCCATCCATTACATGGTGGCCTTATTGACTTCACTGGCTATTGATTACCACACGTGATGTCTGGTGGACTCTTTTCATCATCTAATAAAAGAAAACAAAATGTATGTTTACCTGATTCATTTCTTTCATGATGGGGAGAGTCCACAAGCCCCGCATTTTCTTTTGAACAGTTGAGGGCAGTACTTATTTTGCACTTAATTTGTCACAGTTTGTCTCTACTGCCTTTCTGTTTCCTATATCTACTTTGTTATATGTGTGACTGAGGGTTCAGGGTAAGTGGGAAAGATTTACAGATCTGGTGTCCTTTAGTGTTTTTGCCTCCTCCTGATAGTCTGAGGGTAAATTTCCACATGTGATGTCTCATGGATTCTGAAAAAAAAATATTTTTCAGATAAGCATAAATGTTGTTTTTACTCCTTTTCCTGTAATTATAAGGGCCACTAAAGTCAAAATTTAAGTTCCATTATTCAAATAAAGCATGCAATGTAAAAAAAAAATCCATTATTCGTCCATTATCAAAATGTGCACCTTCTTTTTATATGCACACTTTCTGAGGCTCCAGCTCTTACTGAGCATGTGCAACTGTCGCATAATACAGGGGGAGGGGAAATTGGATTAACTTCGGGATTTGCCAGAAAATATTGTGTATTTGTCAAATATTAGATTATTCTATTTAGTGATCCTTTAAGTGTGTAAATTGTAGGCTTTCCAGTTCTAAGAACTCAAAGAGCACATGGCATGCTTTAAAAGGCTAACCCTGCCACATATATGTCCCTAATTAGGTTTTAGCAGAGATAGTTAAGAAATGCAAAGCAATGGGGACTTTGCCAACATGTTGATCGTGGTTAGCTGGATCTTCAGAATCATTTCTGGGTTAGCTCCAAATAAAGCAAGTGGTGGGTAAATCTGAACTTCTTAAAGTTTGAAGAAAACATCTGTTTAAAGGGACAATAGCTAGATATAATGATGTATTTAAAGGAAAGATTAACCTGAGAATAATATACAGATGTATTTTCTGAATTAAGTTAGTAGTTTAAATATTGAAGAGATACGTGTAAAGTTTTAATTTAAAATACTTTAGTTGCTATGACGTGATAAGCACTGCAATGTTGAAACTTAGGTTTCCCCTTATCTGTTCTGTTGAGGACATTTAGGGATAGATATAGCGAGCAAACAATTCATTTGTGCGGAATATAGCAATGCTACTATTAACAATGTTTGGAGTCCCTTTTACATTGCCTTATTCCACAACCATTGCACATTGTTTTTGTGCCTAACTGTCTTCAGCAGAAAAGATTACATAAGGCAAACTTAGGTTTCAACATGGCATCACCCATTACTTGGAAATTGGAAAGCCCAACAGTTTCAGAGTTAACTTACAGTAAAAAAAAGGGGGGGTAAATAATGAAAGTATATTGCAGAGTGTGTGTACTACACGGAGTGAAATATTTTATATCACATTGCAAAGTGTTTCACGTCCCTTTAATGAGAATGAAAGGATTCATGTATGGGGCTGTGTTTTGCAGCTACTTTCTGTCCTTTTCTGTACTGCGCAGTTATTCATGTCATGTGCCCTATAGCAGTGAAGGGGTTAATGTTCCTTTGGCAGAAACACGTTTGGTATCCAGCGGTCTTTCTGCTCCTTCCAGAAGACAATATTTATATTGCTGTGATAAGTTCACGTCTTCCCAAATCACCAGGATCCCTGCTGAGAGCTTTACTATTCTTGAAATCACACAAAATGTAATAAAATTTCCAAACCATGTTTTAACATCTAAAATATTTGTAATATTGTTTATTCATTAATGAACCTCAACTGTGATTTAAACATTTAGATTTTTTTCTTAAAGGGTTGTTATAGTCCAATTCATTAGAGCATTTCATTTTAAATCTAGTGACCCTGCACCTTTATGTATTTAACCACCACAAATGGGTTACGCATATAGTTAAAGTGTCACTCAGGAGACGCAGAGCACTGCTGGTCCCAAGCAGTACTTTAACTATGTGTTTAACCTCTTTGTTGGGGTAATAAACACAGGCATGCAGGGTCGCTAGATTTAAAATGACATGCTTTAACGAATTAGAGTGTGTATTTTTTAACTGGAGTCGAAACCCGTAGCTGTGATATCATTTTTATCATCGCGGCCCTGTAAACAGTATACTCTGGTGTTTCTTTTTTTTGTGGCTCAGACCACAAATAGCAAAGTATTGTAGGCCCTAGTCTTCTGTAATCCATCTCTTGCTATTCCCAGGTTTCCTGTGGAATTTGTCTTCTCTCCGGGAGAAGCTGAACACACATTTCTCACACCAGAGTGCCCCATTACCATTATTCTAAGCGAAGTAATTCTCAGTGAAATATCAGTGATCTGGAAAAATACCCCACAGGTTCTAAAACCATGTTTCAGACCTTAAACTTGTAGCAGATCTGTCTGTATCTGTCGCTCTATCGTCATATTTGGCATTAAATGTATTGTTCTCTCAGTTATTGCACATCCCGTGTTTTGTGTGGCTCAAAATTAGAGATGCACAGTTGGACCCTTTGCGGTTGAGTCTTACTATAAAGGTTTCAAAAAGCTGTTAAAATTTCATTCCAAAATATGCTTTGACTTTCGAGTTCTTTCATGACCATGGTCAGATTAATCCAAAACCAGTAAAACTGCAATGCTAAAGGTAGCGCTTTATTCCACCAGTGAACTTAAAACGACTTGAAACACAATATTTTTCTTTCATGATGCAGATAGAGAAGACAATTTTAAACAACTCAAATTTACTTTATTATTTTATTTTCTTCATGCTTCAGATATCCTTTGTTAAAGAAATAGCAATGTACATGGGTGTGCCAATCACACAAGGCTTATATGTGCCGCCACCAATCAGCAGCTACTCAGCCTATTTAGATATGCTTTTTAACAAAGGATATCAAGAGAATGAAGCAAATTAAATAATAGAAGTAAATTAGAAACTTGTTTAAAATTACAATTACTTCATGAACTTAAAAATGTGGGTTTCATGTTCCTTTAAAGGAACAGTAAACACCTTGTAATCACAATACATTTCTGTTGTGCTGTTATCAAATAACATCTCAGCCAAGTCTTAACATTTTTAAAACAAATTAATATGCTGTTTACTCTTTTTTTCTTTTCAATAGACAAACTCCAGCCACTATTTGCATTATTTAGTAATTAATCTGGGCTTTAGTCTGCAGACCACATCGCTAGTCACGGTCATAAAGTTGGTATAAAGTGCATTGTTTTGCAGTTGTTATCTGATAAAGCAATTTTGGGATGTATATGTAGCAGAGTTAGCCTTGATAAGTCGGCAGAGTGTATTCCAAGTTCTGAGAATTAGAAATTGCTCAATTTTCAGAGCTAAATTACACGAAAAAAGGCAAAATAAATAATGATAATATATTACATATAACTAAACATTTATATACAGATGTCAAGGTGATATATACTGACATTAATACAAATGTATGTCGCCGAGACTAGAGAATTAACAAATGTTATACTTTTTTCCTCCGCAGTAGTCAGTCTGAACCCAGGCTACGAAAGCGCAAACTTAGTCCCCAGAAGACGTCAAACCTGAAGGGAACCTCCAGGGGCAAAAGAAGGAGGAAGTAACCGATTTGCCCACTTCTGAAGCCGAGTTTGGATGCGACTCTCAATGTGCAACTGGACACACTTGATCTAGAGAGGCAACCTAGGTTGTCTAGTTTTTCATCAATTATCAGTGCAAATAATTATTCCTCTCAGTCAGATGCTAATTATTGTTCTTGCAGATAATAGCTCCCTGAATGTAATGGTTTTTGTGTTCAAAATATCTGTTAAAAAGTGTGTACGCGACTGCTGTACGTGAGTGACTGCTGTACGTGAGTGACTGCTGTACGTGAGAGACTGCTGTACGTGAGAGACTGCTGTACGTGAGTGACTGCTGTACGTGAGAGACTGCTGTACGTGAGAGACTGCTGTATGTGAGAGACTGCTGTACGTGAGAGACTGCTGTACGTGAGTGACTGCTGTACGTGAGTGACTGATGTACATGAGTGCTGTACACAAGATACTTCTGTACGTGAGTGACTGCTGTACGTGAGAGAGTGCTGTACGTGAGAGACTGCTGTACGTGAGAGACTGCTGTACGTGAGAGACTGCTGTACGTGAGTGACTGCTGTACGTGAGTGACTGCTGTACATGAGTGACTGCTGTACATGAGTGCTGTACACAAGATACTTCTGTACGTGAGTGACTGCTGTACGTGAGAGAGTGCTGTACGTGAATGACTGCTGTACGTGAGAGACTGCTGTACGTGAGTGACTGCTGTACATGAGTGCTGTACACAAGATACTTCTGTACGTGAGTGACTGCTGTACGTGAGAGAGTGCTGTACGTGAATGACTGCTGTACGTGAATGACTGCTGTACGTGAGAGACTGCTGTACGTGAGAGACTGCTGTACGTGAGAGACTGCTGTACGTGAGAGACTGCTGTACGTGAGTGACTGCTGTACATGAGTGCTGTACACAAGATACTTCTGTACGTGAGTGACTGCTGTACGTGAGAGAGTGCTGTACGTGAATGACTGCTGTACGTGAGAGACTGCTGTACGTGAGTGACTGCTGTACATGAGTGCTGTACACAAGATACTTCTGTACGTGAGTGACTGCTGTACGTGAGAGAGTGCTGTACGTGAATGACTTCTGTACGTGAATGACTGCTGTACGTGAGACTGCTGTACGTGAGTGACTGCTGTACATGAGTGCTGTACACAATATACTTCTGTACGTGAGTGACTGCTGTACGTGAGAGAGTGCTGTACGTGAATGACTGCTGTACGTGAGAGAGTGCTGTTCGTGAGAGAGTGCTGTACGCGAGTGCGAGAGACTGCTGTAGGTGAGAGACTGCTGTACGTGAGTGACTGCTGTACATGAGTGCTGAACACAATATACTTCTGTACGTGAGTGACTGCTGTACGTGAGAGAGTGCTGTACGTGAATGACTGCTGTACGTGAATGACTGCTGTACGTGAGAGAGTGCTGTTCGTGAGAGAGTGCTGTACGCGAGTGCGAGAGACTGCTGTAGGTGAGAGACTGCTGTACGTGCTAAATGTTGCTTTATGCAGTACGTTTGTCTTTTTTTTTTTTCTGAACACCACCATTTGCTTTGTTACTGAATGTAATTATTATCCAGTTTCTTGTGTAGTGACAACTCTATAAAATGTTTTACTGTTGAACTTTTTTAAAATTATGTTTATGCGGAAAATATCAAAGGGAAAAATAAAGCTTCAATTTTCCTTGGCAGTTTTTCCACTGTTTTTTTTGTTGTTGTTGTTTTTATTATTTGTTTTTACATTCGCATTTTGTGACATTTGTAGCTCAGTAAAATCCAAATGCATTCTGCTAAGCTGTAGACACTTGAAAGAAATATGGGAACCTGGAGCGTCAAAATGGAGTACAGGACTGTATAACCAGCAATGGACCCGGACTTCAGTTTTATAGTTGCAAGTGACACACATTTTATTCTGTTATTACCCCTGTGTCTTGATTAGATTGGCAAATAAACATCAGACATTGATAGACACAAAACATCTTAACTTGACCCCATGGTATATTAACCCATTTGTACACATCACTTACCCTACGCTGACCATAAAGGGTACGAAAAAATGAACCAGGCCAGTTTTATGAACATAAAACCAATGTTGGATATGAGGACTGCTCTTCAGTCGTACGGTCATGAAATAATGTCTAGAACTGTAATATTGTTTTATGGTCGCTACGAGAATTTGACTTTAATGTTAAAGTGATATGAAAACCACAATTTCTCTTTCATGATTCAGATAGAGCATGCAACAACTTTCTAATTTTGCTTTTCATTTTTCTTCATTCTCTTGTGATCTTTTGTTGAAAAGCAGGGACATAAGCTCAGGAGTGTGCATGTGTCTGGAGCACTATATGACAGCAGTTTTGCAAGAATGTTATCCATTTGCAAGATCACTAGAAGGCCGCACTATTTCCTGCCATGTAGTGCTCCAGTTACCTACCTAGATATCTCTTCAACGCGAAATATCATGGAAACAAATCAAATTTGATAATAGAAGCCAATTGGAAACTTTAAAAATGGTTTGCTCTGTCTAGTGTGTCTATTTATTTAAAGCATGTCGGCTTTCAAGCCTGTGTGTATCGACGTGATTGCGTATGCAGTTTTGGCTCACTTTTTCCTTGACATGACGTCATGTTGACGCGCACTCCCTCTATTCTTTTGTACACTATTTGCATATCCTGAATCCTACCGCCTCTCTTTGGAAAATTTTTTAAGAGCTATGCGTTTAACTTTATACATATTTAGTTTTCTTTCTTATGGCGGTGGGAGTCCACGAAGGTCTATTAATGTTGAGAATTCATCACCTGGTCCCCAAGAGGAGGCGAAAACACCCTACACCATGCGCTTTAATATCCCTCATACTTCCCTGACCCTCTCAGTATTTCTTTGCTTCGTTCAAGGAGAAGGTGAAGATTAAGGTGCTCAGAATTTTATTCAAAACTATTAACCCTTCCTGAAAGAGAGGGACATAGAGTACTGGCTGTGCAATCTAAATTTCTTTGCTGGAGTAATAGTCTCAAGCCTGCCACGGGTGTTGCTGGGACAGCTCCTTTATGGAGATCTGATCTGTTCCTAATTTTATAAGCGCTAAATGCTACCGCTAGCTTAATTGTAATGGCTGATTTATTTATCGTGAACTCTACAAACGGGCAAATTCGTCCATTTGCGGGAGCGCTATAAATTAGTAATTGTAATCTCTAGCCCTTATTCGGCAAATCTGTAACACAATGAGAGTTTGATCAGAGTTCTTCAATCTTAGTAAACAGAAGTTAAGGTAACAAAAATTGTAAATCTGGGATTACGGAATGAATGAATTAAATGTGTGTGTGTTTCTATAACACCAACTTAAAACTTCACCAGGCAGCACTGCATAGAATGTGATTTACATCAGAAATAGATTGCAAAAGCAGACAGCAAAGAGACCTACACATTCTTCTCCATTTCAGTAGTAAACATGGAAGACAGATGATAAAGTGCTCCCACCCAGAAGTATTTACACTTACACCTCCAGCCCTATGTTTAGCTTCCGACACAGCCTTGTGCTACATATTATTATGTACTACCTATGCCCACAGGGTTGAATTAAAAGGACATTAAGTTAAAAATGCAATTCCCTAAGGCACAAGGCAGGCGTCACATGTCTAATCCTACCACATCTGTCCCTAATTGTCCTTAAGGGGTTATGATATCGAAATGCAGAACAAAGAATGTATTGCAAACAAAATGACCATGGCTAGTCTTGTCTACTCCAGTAACATTCCGGAATGGCTCTTCTAAATTAGACAAGTGGTGCGTGGGGTTTGACTTTTAAAAAACAATTGAAGCAAACAAGGTGTTAATGCATTCTAAAAAATAAAACCAGGCTCATGTATTATGCTTATTTATTGCAAGACTGCAGACAAATATCATTTATTCTTCCTTTATAGGGACATGAAACTCCATTTTTTCTTTCATTATTCAGATACAGCATAACATGAACAACTTTACAACTTACTTTAATTATCATATTTGCTTCCTTCACTTAATAGCCTCTTGTTGAAGGAGCAGCGATACACTTCTGTGAGCTAGCTGAACGTAGGTATGCTTTTTAACAAAGGATATCAAGTGAATGAAGTAAATTGGAACGTTGTTAAAAAATGTATGCTGTATCTAAATCATGAACATTTAATTTTGACTTTACCATCCCTTTAAAATATGTATTTTTTATTGAAATATTATGCAATGCAGTATTTAATTGGCGGTTTGCTGTAAATAAATAAATATATATATACTAATTATTGCAATGTCCCTTTAAGTTTGAATCTCCTGAGGAATGATGAAATGTGTTTTTCTAGTAGAACAAGCCAGCAGGCAATACTACAGACAGATCATCAGGACATTAATTCTGGGGAAAGTTATTTAGCCAAAATCAATGACAGTTACTGAAAATCCTTTAACAAAGCAACTGTGACACTATTGCCATTACTGGTTACCTTTCGCTGCTATGTATTAACAGAATTGCTGGAGAATGTTTACATAAATCATTAATTCTTTTTGATCTATTCTGATCGCCAAGAGCTACCAGTTGCTTTTTCAAAACATCTCTGAGTTTCATTTTTAATCCAGTAAGAAGCATTTTCTGCCTTACAGATTTGTTTATAGCTCTCTCATTTGAATGTGACAGTACATAAGATATGTGGCGGCGCAGTGCATTAGAGAGAAACAGAGTTTGACAGGAGATACAAAGCAGTAGGCCCTATCTATTCTAGTTAGAAAGTGTACACTTATTAAATCCTCAGCCATAGGAGTAGCTACTGCTATTCATTTTTTGTGTTTTCTGTGCAACCGCATTTGGTATTGGGGCAGCACATGGTCTTCTGGAGTAGATAGACCGTCCTTCCTAATGACTGAACAGTGCATCGCCTTCCTATGTAAACCCTTGCCCTTTCTACTGGTGTCAGTTCACTACCTATCTGGATAGGCTAGACTGGATAACTTCTCCTTGAAGAGCGTGTTATTTTGTAAAGGTGAAGAAAGAGTTGACCCCTGTTAGTATAGTATCCACAAATCAAACTGACTCACCAGCACCAGTGGCTAACGGTGTGCAAGCTGAAGGAGCCACTGCTCTTAACTCCAAACGATGAACAATCCACAAACACAGCAGCACCACCAAGGTAATGTTCACTTTACTTTATTAGTACCAGGAAGCAACAGAGCATGACGTTTCGGGCTAAAATGCCCGATATATGATTAAGGAGAGAGGGGTTCTTAGTTTCCACGTGTGTGTTGATTTTAAGGACTATGAGTTTGGCTCCCAGCCAAAACGCGTTAGTCTGTAGTATTTAAGGGTATTGTCCCTCTATTTTTTAATAGTAATTGTACAATAAAAGTTAATTTTTAGTTAAGATCAGCTACTGATGACTTCTTTCATTTTCTAAGTAAATTTGAGCCCGAAACTTCATGTTCTGTCGCTTCCTGGTACTAATAAAATAAAGTGAACATTACCTTGGGGGTGCTGCTGTGTTTGTGGACTGTTAGTATAGTATGTTGGCTACAGTGATTGTACAACCTTCCTGTAACTATGTCAAGGAACCTATATATGAACTTGTAGGGTTCCACAGTTGAGATACTTTTTCTTGAGGATAATAGTGATGTGCAGTTCAAGAACGAATCGTTCATTTGAACTGGTTCTTTTTACTGAACTGTATGAATCGGTTCACCAGACTGAACTGATTCGTTTGTAACAGTTCAGTTCCTGAGTCAGCGCAGTCAGACAGGCAGCATGTAATATGATCCTAGAGTGAGGTCTCTGTTATAACTCTGGTTCTGCTATGAATCACTGAGACCTCACTCTAGGATCATATTACATGCTGTTGAATCAGTGTACTGCATCAGTGTACTGTGTACTGTTAACTCAGTGATTCATTAGCAACTGTGTTATAACTCTGGTTCTGCTATGAATCACTTAGTTGCTAATGAATCACTGAGTTAACAGTACACTGATTCAGTATACTGATTCAACAGCACAGCACTCATATATATGATCCTAGGCTAGAGTGAGCATTGCAAATTAACCCTAAGGACCCCCTGTTAACCCTGTAAACAATGTCCATTTTCCACCCCTCTCACAGCTCTAATTAACCGGGATCTAATAGCACTAGCTCGAAGGGGGCACCCTGCAGGGTCACAGTAATGCGGTGGTATTCAGGGGTTCAAAGGGTTAACCTTGTAGTTATTTGGGAATCTGCCAGAAGGAATCGATGGTTTATTAAGAGAACACCATATCGTTATAGTTAATGTAATTGGGACACTAATTCTGGGTTAATGCTTTTCTATGACATGGGCAGTTTAGAATGAGCGGGTTAATATGGCTGGGAGCGCACAGGACCAATGCAGCTAGAATAGGGGAGACGGAATAGCCCTGCTATACTTCACCTCCAATTAGAACGCGCGTCTATTTACAACATAATATATCCATCATTGTTATGCTCCCAGCCATATTAACCCGCTCATTCTAAACTGCCCATGTCATAGAAAAGCAACAACTCAGAATTAAAGTGTCCCAATTACATTAACTATAATGATACGGTGTTCTCTTAATAAACCATTGATTCCTTCTGGCAGATTCCCAAATAACTACAAGGTTAACCCTTTGAACCCCTGAATACCACCGCATTACTGTGACCCTGCAGGGTGCCCCCTTCAAGCTGGTGCTATTAGATCCCGGTTAATTAGAGTAGGTGAACTGATGAATCGGTTCATGAACCGGTTCAGTTAATCGAACTGTCCGAAATGAACCGATTCATCAGGATGAACCGAACTTCACATCACTAGAGGATAAGTAGGGGAATTATGGACTGTAACTAACTCTCATGGTGTGCTCCTTTGTTCAATATGCTAACTACATTAGTGCAAATTCGCAAGGACATTTAATGGGACAATAAAGCCAACATTTTATTTTTATGATTCACTTCTATTTCAGATTTGCTTTGTTGTTTTGTTATCCTTTGTTGAAGAGTATACCTAGGCAGGCAGCAATGCACAACAAGACGATAGCCAGTCATTGGTGGCTACAGACAAATGACTCTTGTTATTGGCTCATCCAATGTGGTCCCCTAGGTCTCAGTAATGCATTGCTGTTTCTAAATTTTATTTTTCATTAAAGAATACAAAGATACCAAAGCAAATCTGATAATAGAACTAAAATAGAAAGTTGTTTAAAATGATGTGTTCTATTTAATTTATACATACAAAATAATAATTAGCACTATATTTATAAAGGAAAAAAAAAGAAAACTGTATAATAATCCAATAACACAAATGAAACCAAATTGCTACATAAAAGTGTATCTACTGTAACATATGCCTATCCAGATGCCCATTTGCGCTTTGCAGTACATTTATGGAATTAATATATATATTTTTCTATACTTGCAGGAGATATGATTCTATAAGTATGACTCTATATTTCCTCATTGATAAGTAATGTGTCAAAGTGTCTTGTTACCTGTCACTGTGCTTGCAATAGTTTTTTTGTCCATTTACTATGTTGTTTCTACTGCAAGTATATTTTTTTTCACCTTTTTCTATCCAGGTTGTCTTCTGGATCATAGTGGTTTATTGCTAAATCAAGTGATTTTACCTTTAATAGTGTGCTTACTTATTGGAGTTTTAGACACGACCAACAGTTCAGGGATTAAAATGGAATACTACTGAGAAAATAGCTTTTCTCTTGTAAGGTGTATCCAGTCCACGGATCATCCATTACTTGAGGGAGATATTCTCATTCCCAACAGGAAGTTGCAAGAGGATCATCCACAGCAGAGCTGTCTATATAGCTCCTCCCCTAACTGCCATATCCAGTCATTCTCTTGCAACTCTCAACAAGCATGGAGGTAGTAAGAGAGAAGTGGTGAAAAGTAGTAGTTTTTTCTCTTCAATCAAAAGTTTATTATTTTTAAATGGTACCGGAGTTGTACTATTTTATCCCAGGCAGAAAATAGAAGAAGAATCTGCCCGTGATTTCTATGATCTTAGCAGGTTGTAACTAAGATCCATTGCTGTTCTCACACATAACTGAAGAGAGAGGTAACTTCGGCTTGGGAATTGCATGCAGGGTATCCTGCTATGAGGTATGTGCAGTTAAAAAAAATTTCTAGAGATGTAAATGCTAGAAAATGCTGCTGATACCAGATTTATGTAAGGTAAGCCTGAATACAGTGATTTAATAGCGACTGGTATCCTATTTACTTTTAGAGGTAATACTCTTATAAATTTGCAATATAAAACGTTTGCTGGCATGTTTAAGCATGTTTATATATGCTTTGGTGATAAAACTTTATTGGGGCCTATTTTTTTTTCCACATGGCTGGCTTAAATTTGCTTAGAAACAGTTTCCTGAGGCTCTCCACTGTTTTAACATGAGTGGGAGGGGCCTATTTTAGCGCTTTATTGCGCAGTAAAAATTACAGACTGAGACATCCAGCTTCCTCCAGGAGTCCCCTGAATGCTATAGGACATCTCTAAAGGGCTCAGAGGCTTTCTAAAGTCATTTATTTGGGAAGGTAGGGCCACAGCAGAGCTGTGGCAGTTTGTTGTGACTGTTAAAAACGTGTTTTGATCCATTTTTTTTAACTAAGGGGTTAATCATCCATTTGCAAGTGGGTGCAATGCTCTGCTAGCTTATTATACACACTGTAAAAATTTCGTTTTATTTACTGCCTTTTTTCACTGTTTTTCAAATTCTGACAAAATTTGTTTCTCTTAAAGGCACAGTACCGTTTTTATTTTTTGCTTGTTAACTTGATTTAAAGTGTTTTCCAAGCTTGCTGGTCTCATTGCTAGTCTGTTTAAACATGTCTGACATGGAGGGAAATCCTTGTTCATTATGTTTAAAAGCCATGGTGGAGAACCCCCTCTTAGAATGTGTACCAAATGTACTGATTTCACTTTAAGCAATAAAGATCATATTCTGTCTTTAAAAAATTTATCACCAGAGGATTCTGACGAGGGGGAAGTTATGCCAACTAACTCTCCCCACGTGTCAGATCCTTTGACTCCCGCTCAAGGGACTCACGCTCAAATGGCGCCAAGTACATCTAGGGCGCCCATAGCGTTTACTTTACAAGACATGGCGGCAATCATGGATAATACACTGTCAGCGGTATTAGCCAGACTACCTGAATTTAGAGGAAAGCGAGATAGCTCTGGAGTTAGAAGAAATACAGAGCATACTGACGCTTTAAGAGCTATGTCTGATACTGCCTCACAATATGCAGAAGCTGAGTAAGGAGAGCTTCTTTCTGTGGGTGATGTTTCTGACTCAGGGAAGATGAGTCAACCTGATTCTGATATGTCTACATTTAAATTTAAGCTTGAGAACCTCCGCGTATTGCTCAGGGAGGTTTTAGCTGCTCTGAATGACTGTGATACAATTGCAGTGCCAGAGAAATTGTGTAGATTGGATAAGTACTATGCAGTGCCGGTGTGCACTGATGTTTTTCCAATACCTAAAAGGTTTACAGAAATTATTACTAAGGAATGGGATAGACCAGGTGTGCCGTTCTCTCCCCCTCCTATTTTTAGGAAAATGTTTCTAATAGATGCCACCACACGGGACTTATGGCAGACAGTTCCTAAGGTGGAGGGAGCAGTTTCTACCCTAGCAAAGCGTACTACTATCCCTGTCGAGGACAGTTGTGCTTTCTCAGATCCAATGGATAAAAAGTTAGAGGGTTACCTTAAGAAAATGTTTATTCAACAAGGTTTTATCCTACAGCCCCTTGCATGCATTGCTCCTGTCACTGCTGCTGCGGCTTTCTGGTTTGAGTCTCTGGAAGAGGCTTTACAGGTAGCGACTCCATTGAATGACATACTTGACAAGCTTAGAGCACTTAAGCTAGCCAATTCTTTTGTTTCTGATGCCATTGTTCATTTGACTAAACTAACGGCTAAGAATTCTGGTTTTGCTATCCAGGCGCGCAGGGCACTATGGCTTAAATCATGGTCATCTGACATCACTTCAAAGTCTAAGCTGCTTAACATTCCCTTCAAGGGGCAGACCCTATTCGGGCCTGGTTTGAAGGAGATCATTGCTGATATCACTGGAGGAAAAGGTCATGCCCTTCCTCAGGATAGGTCCAAATCAAGGGCCAAACAGTCTAATTTTCGTGCCTTTCGAAACTTCAAGGCGAGTGCGACATCAACTTCCTCTAATGCAAAACAAGAGGGAACTTTTGCTCAGTCCAAGTCGGTCTGGAGACCTAACCAGACCTGGAACAAAGGTAAGCAGGCCAAAAAGCCTGCTGCTGCCTCTAAGACAGCATGAAGGAACGGCCCCCTATCCGGTAATGGATCTAGTAGGGGGCAGACTTTCGCTCTTCGCCCAGGCTTGGGCAAGAGATGTCCAGGATCCCTGGGCGTTGGAAATTATATCCCAGGGATATCTTCTGGACTTCAAAGCTTCCCCTCCAAAAAGGGAGATTTCACTTTTCACAATTATCTGCAAACCAGATAAAGAGAGAGGCATTCTTACACTGTGTACAAGACCTCCTAGTTATGGGAGTGATCCATCCAGTTCCAAAGGAGGAACAGGGACAGGGATTTTACTCAAATCTGTTTGTGGTTCCAAAAAAAGAGGGAACCTTCAGACCAATTTTGGATCTAAAGATCTTAAACAAATTCCTCAGAGTTCCATCATTCAAGATGGAGACTATTCGTACCATCCTACCTATGATCCAGGAGGGTCAATATATGACTACAGTGGATTTAAAGGATGCTTATCTTCAAATTCCGATACACAAAGATCATCATCGGGTTTCTCAGGTTTCCTTTCTAAACAGGCATTACCAGTTTGTAGCTCTTCCCTTTGGGTTAGCTACAGCCCCAAGAATCTTTACGAAGGTTCTGGGGTCACTTCTGGCGGTGCTAAGACCGCGGGGCATAGCAGTGGCCCCTTAGTTAGACGACATCCTGATACAGGCGTCAAACTTCCAAATTGTCAAGTCTCATACGGACATAGTTCTGGCATTTCTGAGGTCGCATGGGTGGAAAGTGAACGAGGAAAAGAGTTCTCTATCCCCCCTCACAAGAGTTTCCTTCCTAGGGACTCTGATAGATTCTGTAGAAATGAAGATTTACCTGACGGAGACCAGGTTATCAAAACTTCTAAATTCCTGCCGTGTTCTTTATTCCATTCCACGCCCTTCGGTGGCTCAGTGCATGGAAGTAATCGGCTTAATGGTAGCGGCAATGGACATAGTGCCGTTTTCACGCCTACATCTCAGACCGCTGCAACTCTGCATGCTCAGTCAGTGGAATGGGGATTACACAGATTTGTCCCCTCTACTAAATCTGGATCAAGAGACCAGGGATTCTCTTCCCTGATGGCTATCTCGGGTCAATCTGTCCAAAGGTATGACCTTTCGCAGGCCAGATTGGACAATTGTAACGAGAGATGCCAGCCTTATAGGCTGGGGGGCAGTCTGGAACTCCCTGAAGGCTCAGGGATCGTGGACTCAGGAGGAGACACTCCTTCCAATAAACATTCTGGAACTGAGAGCGATATTCAATGCTCTTCAGGCTTGGCCTCAGCTAGCGACAATGAGGTTCATCAGATTTCAGTCGGACAACATCACGATTGTGGCTTACATCAACCATCAAGGGGGAACAAGGAGTTCCCTGGCGATGTTAGAAGTCTCAAAAATAATTTGCTGGGCAGAGATTCACTCTTACCACCTATCTGCTATCCATATCCCAGGTGTAGAGAACTGGGAGGCGGATTTTCTAAGTCGTCAGGCTTTTCATCCGGGGGAGTGGGAACTCCATCCGGAGGTGTTTGCACAATTGATTCATCGTTGGGGCAAACCAGAACTGGATCTCATGGCGTCTCGCCAGAATGCCAAGCTCCCACCGTTTCCTCTGCTCCCTCGTCTGATTGCCAAAATCAAGCAGGAGAGAGCATCAGTGATCTTGATAGGACTTGGTATGCAGATCTGGTGGACATGTCATCCTTTCCACCATGGACTCTGCCTCTGAGACAGGACCTTCTACTTCAGGGTCCGTTCAATCATCCAAATCTAATTTCTCTGAGACTGACTGCCTGGAGATTGAACGCTTGATTTTATCAAAGCGTGGCTTCTCCGAGTCAGTCATTGATACCCTAATTCAGGCACGAAAGCCTGTCACCAGGAAAATCTATCATAAGATATGGCGTAAATATCTTTATTGGTGTGAATCCAAGGGTTACTCATGGAGTAAAGTCAGGATTCCCAGGATATTATCTTTTCTCCAAGAAGGATTGGAAAAAGGATTGTCAGCTAGTTCCTTAAAGGGACAGATTTCTGCTCTGTCTATTCTTTTGCACAAGCGTCTGGCGGATGTTCCAGACGTTCAGGCTTTTTGTTAGGCTTTAGTTAGAATCAAGCCTGTGTTTAAACCAGTTGCTCCGCCATGGAGTTTAAATTTGGTTCTTAAAGTTCTTCAAGGGGTTCTGTTTGAACCTCTTCATTCCATAGATATTAAGCTTTTATCTTGGAAAGTTCTTTTTTTGGTAGCTATTTCCTCGGCTCGCAGAGTTTCCAAGTTATCTGCCTTACAATGTGATTCTCCTTATCTGATCTTCCATGCAGATAAGGTAGTTCTGCGCACTAAACCTGGGTTTTTACCTAAGGTGGTATCTAATAAGAATATCAATCAGGAGATTGTTGTTCCATCATTGTGTCCTAACCCTTCTTCAAAGAAGGAACGTCTATTACACAATCTTGACATGATTCGTGCTTTAAAGTATTATTTACAAGCTACTAAAGATTTTCGTCAAACATCAGCTTGCTTTGTTGTTTACTCTGGACAGAGAAAAGGCCAAAAGGCTTAAGCAACTTCTCTTTCACTTTGGCTAAGAAGTATAATACGCTTAGCTTATGAAACTGCTGACCAGCAGCCTCCTGAAAGGATTACAGCTCATTCTACTAGAGCTGTGGCTTCCACATGGGCCTTTAAAAATGAGGCTTCTGTTGAACAGATTTGCAAGGCAGCGACTTGGTCTTCGCTTCATACTTTTTCAAAATTCTATAAATTTGATACTTTTGCTTCTTCGGAGGCTATTTTTGGGAGAAAGGTTCTACAGGCAGTGGTACCTTCCGTTTAAGTGCCTGCCTTGTCCCTCCCTTCATCCGTGTACTTTAGCTTTGGTATTAGTATCCCACAAGTAATGGATGATCCGTGGACTGGATACACCTTACAAGAGAAAACATAATTTATGCTTACCTGATAAATTTATTTCTCTTGTGGTGTATCCAGTCCACGGCCCGCCCTGTCATTTTAGGGCAGGTATTTTTTAACTTTAAACTACAGTCACCACTGCACCCAATGGTTTCTCCTTTCTCTGCTTGTTTTCGGTCGAATGACTGGATATGGCAGTTAGGAGAGGAGCTATATAGACAGCTCTGCTGTGGGTGATCCTCTTGCAACTTCCTGTTGGGAATGAGAATATCTCCCACAAGTAATGGATGATCCGTGGACTGGATACACCACAAGAGAAATAAATTTATCAGGTAAGCATAAATTATGTTTTTTATTCTTCTTGTGTTGTTGGGATTTTTGGTGCTATTTGTAGTGTTTTCCTTTTTCATTTGTAGAACATCAGTAACACACACATTCCCTCTGCAACAGCTCCAGTGTCTATGTTCAGTGGCTTCCCCAGGGGGAAATAGCTCCTCCCTAGCATAATGGTTGCCCCCAACTGTGATTGGCCCTTGTTTTCCCACTCCTTTCTTCTTAAGCTCCTCCAGCTCCACTCTGATCTGCCAACAACACTCGGGCCAACATTACTCTATCCATGGATCTCCCAGTCCTACACATCTGTGTCACTCCAAACCTTTATTTTCTGGCATTCCTAACCTGGAATGTGTTACCAAATATTTTAAGAGCATGTTTAAGACTTGTCCCTTGCATAGCAGGTGTTTTACCTTTAATTAATAGTCTTCCAGCAAAACTCCTCAAACCAAGTTAAAGGAATTCTGATGTTCAAGGTGTTCTCATCCAATCTGTGGAGGTATTTTCAGGGAACATAGCTGTTTTAAATCTTTCAAACCCTTGAGTGATCAAAGTTATAATGGTCACACATTTCTAAAGCTCTGGTGATGAGTCTTTTGGACTTCGAAATCTTTTAGATTATAGAGTAATTCATTCAGTTCATGTTCCTTAATGGTGTTAGGGATTTTCCTACAACCCTTTCATTGTCCCAGAAAAAGAAGGCACTGTTCATCATTTTTGGCACCTAAAACAACAAGATTCAGAAGGTTTCTCAATTCAAAATAGGGTCTGTTCACTCATTTGTGTAGTAAACCCATTTGTAATTTGGGGTCAAATTACTCCTCTCACTGTTCAAATAGGGTCTTGTTTGGCACTAAATGAACTGAAACCATCATGAAGGGTAGTGGTAGGAGGCATCCTTCAGCTTTCTTAGTACTAAATATTGGTTTACTATATGTGCAAAAAACTGGATTATTATAAATCTTTGTTTTTAGTGATTGAGAGAGAGTTGGAGGCTCTGTGTGTCACATTTTGCCCCAGTTTCTAGTAATTTTTAGCTATGCTCTTGCCCTTGACTTACTGTTGCTGTATTTCATATCCTTCCTATATCTTCTAGAGAGTTACCACCCAGCCATATTTATGGTCTGTTTAATGTAGGCAATACAGAATGCATATAAAAATAAACTTTCATGGCAATACTATATTTTTCTAACAAAAATATCAAGCATGTAAAATAAGAAGGTACCACGTAATGTATTCGCTTATAGTAAATTATCTTATACAACAAAGCCTGATAATGTTTGTCATGGATACCAGACAGCTAAGGCTACCCCCAACCCCCCTACAACCTCACCCCTGTTGTTTCTCAGTGGTTTTGGGCTCATCCGAGCAACCACAATCTCTGGAAGCTTTTGTTTGCTTGTTTTGTGGAGAGCTGGTGTATGACTAGGAAAACCCTCCTAGGCTGGCCGGGCTTCTGGAACTCCCGGTCGGCCGCCTCACAACGGACACCCGCCTAACTCCTCTCAGGCTGGCCGGGCTCCTGGAACTCCCGGTCGGCCACAGGACAGCAGGACACCCGCTAACTTTACCCCAGGTCGCTCCAGCAGCCCTTTGCCCCAGAGCTCTGCTCTTTTGGGGATTGGTAGCCCCTAGGGAGGACAATAGCTGTGGCAATTATCAGAGGGGAGCTCCTTTGGGAACTGGGGGTTTTGGACACCCCTAACCCCATAACTTCAACGGACTGTAACTCCAGTCATCATGCTGATCGTTGGACTGTGGCATCTGGGGACCGAGAGCTTTAAAATGACACCCTGGAAGTGCCGCCGATCCACCGGGATCAACCGAAACCGCCAACCCTAGGTATTGGGATTATGTGAGACTGTGGCTCCTATGGAGGTGCAAGGCTGTCTGGAGGGGCGGGAAAATTGTGGGATTGTCCTTTGTGTTATCAGGATGAGCTGTGTGTATAAAAGGAGTGCATGTTTTACAATAAAGTCAGTTCTTGTTTAACCTGAATGCTAGTCTGTCTAGTTATTTGGGTTGGCTCCAGCTAAAATCACTTTCCTGGGCTACATAGCAGCCTGTTCCAGGCAGAGAAAGGATCATCAGGCAGAGCTACCCAGTCTGGGTAGCTGGAGTCTGCCACAGGGTGGTACCCTGGGTACTGATGCTGTCGGGCATCAGGGGTGGCTACAGGCTGTGGTCACTTGCCAGCTACATAGCTGCAGTCGGCAGGGAGGAAGCAGGACCCGTTTGGTGGAGCTACCCAGTTGGGGTAGCCGGGGTATCCGTCACATTGGCTGGCAGCGGTGGGATCTGCTTCTATCACACAGTTTCTGCCGACAGAGGAGACGTGCCATGGGAACCAAGCTCCTAAAGAGAGCAGTGGAGGCGCTGGCCCAGCTGGACGGTCCTAGTTCGTATTGGGACATGCTGGCACAAAGGGACCTTGTCTGGCGACGACTCTGGAGGGAGGCTCTTCAACAAGAGCAGGGCTATCGAGTAACAACCCTCTCCCCTGATGACGAAGATTACTGGCTCCAGTGTAAGTTCCGAGTACCTTGCCTGGGAGGACAGCCCCGGGCGGAATGGCTGTCTGAATTGGATGGACTGATCCAGGAGGAGATGGTTCTGGATGACAGCTACAGGGCCCTCCGATGGTATGCTATGCAAGTGTGGTCATGGCTGGGGGATGGTGTCCCCACAGAGGGCTTTAGCTACGGCGGCCCTGGATTACTATTTGAACTAATAGCAGAGGACCCAGATTTTGGGAGTCAGGCGGAGTGGAGACTTAAGTACATTTGTGAGTACCGAGGGAGCCTGTTGAGTCTCTCAGGGGTACCCTGGCTGCAAGTCGATTTGGATTATATATGTGGCAAGGAATTGGAGATGGAACAGAGATACAAAAGACTGATAGATTGCGTTAAACAGCATGCCACAGAGCCTGCAGGGAGCTATGATACAGCAGTCTGGGAATCATGGAGGTTGGCCTTAGAGATTTGGCAACAGAGCATAAGCGACGAGCTGCTAGATCCAGATCAGCAGCTGGGCCCCGAGCTTATGGACTTGGACAAGGGAGAGATGGATGTCGATAACTCTCCCCAGCAGCAGAAACCCTTCCTGGGAGAGGAGACAGTCGGTCTCTCTTCCAGCGGCAAAGCCATCCCCTGGGAGCAGAGGTAGTCGTCCGTCCTCCCTCCCCATAAACAGAACCCATTCCTGGGAGAGGAGACAGTCGGTCTCTCTCTCCAGCGGCAGAGCCATTCCCTGGGAGCGGAGGTAGTTGGCCTCCCTCCCAGTAAACAGAACCCCTTCCCGGGAGAGGAGACAGTCGGCCTCTCTCCCCAGCGGCAGTGCCAGGAGTCTGCAGAGGAGACAGTTGGTCTCTCTCCCCAGCGACAGAGCCATCCCCTGGGAGCGGAGGTAGTCATCCTCCCTCCCCGTAAACAGAACCCCTTCCCGGGAGAGGAGACAGTCTGTCTCCCTCCCCAGCGGCAGAGCCAGGAGCCGGGAGAGAAGACAGTCGGTCTCTCTCGCCAGCGGCAGAGCCATCCCCTGGGAGCGGAGGTAGTCGTCCTCCCTCCCCGTAAACAGAACCCCTTCCCGGGAGAGGAGACAGTCGGTCTCTCTCCCCAGCGGCAGAGCCGGGAGAGGAGACAGTCGGTCTCTCTCCCCAGCGGCAGAGCCATCCCCTGGGAGTGGAGGTAGTCGTCCTCCCTCCCCTTTCAGCGAAGCCATTTCGGGGAGAGACGGGTATCGATATCTCTCCCCAGCAGCCGAATCCCTTTCTGGGAGAGGAGACAGTTGGTCTCTCTCCCCAGCGGCAGAGCCAGGAGCTGGGAGAGGAGACAGTCGGTCTCTCTCCCCAACGGCAGAGCCATCCCCTGGGAGCGGAGGTAGTCGTCCTCCCTCCCCGTAAACAGAACCTCTTCTTGGGAGAGGAGACAGTCGGTCTCTCTCCCCAGCGGCAGAGCCAGGAAAGGAGACAGTCGGTCTCTCTCCCCAGCGGCAGAGCCATCCCCTGGGAGCGGAGATAGTCATCCTCCCTTCCCGTAAACAGAACCCCTTCCTGGGAGAGGAGACAGTCAGTCTCTCTCCCCAGCGGCAGAGCCAGGAGCCGGGAGAGGAGACAGTCAGTCTCTCTCCCCAGCGGCAGAGCCATCCCCTGGGAGCGGAGATAGTCGTCCTCCCTTCCCATAAACAGAACCCCTTCCTGGGAGAGGAGACAATCGGTCTCTCTCCCCAGCGGCCGAATCCCTTTCTGGGAGAGGAGACAGTTGGTCTCTCTCCCCAGCGGCAGAGCCAGGAGCAGGGAGAGGAGACAGTCGGTCTCTCTCCCCAACGGCAGAGCCATCCCCTGGGAGCGGAGGTAGTCGTCCTCCCTCCCCGTAAACAGAACCTCTTCCTGGGAGAGGAGACAGTCGGTCTCTCTCCCCAGCAGCAGAGCCGGGAGAGGAGACAGTCGGTCTCTCTCCCCAGCGGCAGAGCCATCCCCTGGGAGCGGAGATAGTCGTCCTCCCTTCCCGTAAACAGAACCCCTTCCTGGGAGAGGGGACAGTCGGTCTCTCTCCCCAGCGGCAGAGCCAGGAGCCGGGAGAGGAGACAGTCAGTCTCTCTCCCCAGCGGCAGAGCTATCCACTGGGAGCCGAGATAGTCGTCCTCCCTTCCCGTAAACAGAACCCCTTCCTGGGAGAGGAGACAGTCGGTCTCCCCAGCGGCAGAGCCAGGAGCCAGGAGAGGAGACAGTCGGTCTCTCTCCTCAACGGCAGAGCCATCCCCTGGGAGCGGAGGTAGTCGTCCTCCCTCCCTGTAAACAGAACCTCTTCCTGGGAGAGGAGACAGTCGGTCTCTCTCCCCAGCAGCAGAGCCGGGAGAGGAGACAGTCGGTCTCTCTCCCCAGTGGCAGAGCCATCCCCTGGGAGCGGAGATAGTCGTCCTCCCTTCCCGTAAACAGAACCCCTTCCTGGGAGAGGGGACAGTCGGTCTCTCTCCCCAGCGGCAGAGCCAGGAGCCGGGAGAGGAGACAGTCAGTCTCTCTCCCCAGCGGCAGAGCCATCCCCTGGGAGCCAAGATAGTCGTCCTCCCTTCCCGTAAACAGAACCCCTTCCTGGGAGAGGAGACAGTCGGTCTCCCCAGCGGCAGAGCCAGGAGCCAGGAGAGGAGACAGTCGGTCTCTCTCCTCAACGGCAGAGCCATCCCCTGGGAGCGGAGGTAGTCGTCCTCCCTCCCCGTAAACGGAACCCCTTCCTGGGAGAGGAGACAGTCGGTCTCTCTCCCCAGCGGCCGAATCCCTTTCTGGGAGAGGAGACAGTTGGTCTCTCTCCCCAGCGGCAGCACAGTTTCCCAAGGAGCGGAGGTAGCAGACCTCCCTCCCCAGCATTAGATCTCCTTCTCGGGAGAAGAGACAGACGGTCTCTCCCCTCAGTAGCTTGGCAGGGACTATACCCTTTTCTTGTCCTGGAGTATATCTCACAGGGGGCAGGCAAGGGGGTTCCCTGCTCATGCAGTTGGTGCCACAAGTTTGGGCACCCGAGTTTTGCCTGAACCACCAAGGAGCAACTTCCACCAACAGCCGGGAAACCGGCAATGGCTTTGTTGGATACCCGCCCCTGCATTTGGTGCCACAGTCTGGGGTGGGTATACCGCCGGGAAACCGGGACTGGCTTTGTTTCTGGGTGGGTCAGCCGGTTCTCAACAGAGTGTCACAGAGGGAGACAGTTTGGCCATGGAACTTAAGGACACTGGAACTTGTGGAACAGCAATTGTTTTGGAGCTGGCCTTAGCAAACTTGTTTGGGACTTTGCATTATGTGACTATCCCTGCGCCCAGGGAGCAGGGTATAAACGCCAGCAGGAACCCCCCAGGATGCCCCAAGCTCAGGAGAGATGGGATAACCTCTCCCAGCAACCGAGAAGTGGAGGGCTACCGTCGGACAGCCCCAGGCCGACCCATTAAGGGTCTAGCCGGGTCTGCCGAACTGGAGGGGGGGAGATGTCATGGATACCAGACAGCTAAGGCTACCCCCAACCCCCCTACTACCTCACCCCTGTTGTTTCTCAGTGGTTTGGGGCTCCTCAGAGGAACCACAATCTCTGGAAGCTTTTGTTTGCTTGTTTTGTGGAGAGCTGGTGTATGACCAGGAAAACCCTCCTAGATTGGCCGGGCTTCTGGAACTCCCGGTCGGCCGCCTCACAACGGACACCCGCCTAACTCCTCTCAGGCTGGCCAGGCTCCTGGAACTCCCGGCCGACCACAGGACAGCAGGACACCCGCTAACTTTACCCCTGGTCGCTCCAGCAGCCCTTTGCCCCAGAGCTCCGCTCTTTTGGGGATTGGTAGCTCCTAGGGAGGACAAGAGCTGTGGCAATTATCAGAGGGGAGCTCCTTTGGGGACTGGGGGTTTTGGACACCCCTAACCCCATAACTTCAACAGGATGTAACTCCGGTCCGTCCCCAGTAACGAATCATGCTGATTTTTGGACTGTGGCATCTGGGGACCGAGCGCTTTAAAATGACACCCTGCAAGTGTCGCCACTCCACCGGGATCACCCGAAACCGCCACCCCTAGGTATTGGGATTATGTGAGACTGGGGCTCCTATGGAGGTGCCGGGCTGTCTGGAGCTGCGGGAATGGCGGAGTGCATGTTTTACAATAAAGTCAGTTCTTGTTAAACCTGAATGCTAGTCTGTCTAGTTATTTGGGTTGGCTCCAGCTAAAATCACTTTCCTGGGCTACATAGCAGCCTGTTCCAGGCAGAGAAAGGATCATCAGGCAGAGCTACCCAGTCTGAGTAGCTGGAGTCTGCCACAGGGTGGGACCCTGGGTACTGATGCTGTCGGGCATCAGGGGTGGCTACAGGCTGTGGTCACTTGCCAGCTACATAGCTGCAGTCGGCAGGGAGGAAGCAGGACCCGTTTGGCACCCAGTCAGGGTAGCCGGGGTATCCGTCACAATGTTGGTTATCAAATATACAAAGGTTCTACTCGCATGTTAAATACAAATGATATAGTGTGTGGGTGTATGATACCTATTTAAACATAATTGCTACCCATTGCACGATCTTTAGCTGACCAGTTTGTTGGTTATAGAAGAAAATTTGTTTATGACAAGTATAATTCATGGTTGTTGTTTTTTTTCTCTTTTTCTTTTTTATTGTAACCTTAGTAAAATTCTGAAAAAAACATTGCCATTTCCCTACCTCTTCAGTCTAATTAGATTAATATCTAAAATGAAGCTGCGTCACCTCGGTCTCTATTCAATCAGATAGAAATTATATCAGTCTGCCGCAGGAATCTCAGAGGGAAAAAGAGATGTGGTCATAATTGTACAAATAATGTTCTCTGCCACAAAGGATGGTCGGATAACCACTTTCTAAATATAGAAACGCTACAGATCTATAGTGCCTGGGGGGGGAGGGGGAGGGTTTACCCTCAGGAACATTTTTTCACAATCTTGTCATTGTTTACAATTGTGTAATATTTTGATAGAATAAATATTTCTGTTCTTGTAAAATTCTAAACGTGACAAATCAGACACAATACACATGATGTTTTTCCATATCTACTGATATACAAGGGCTCTTATGTTGTTTTCAGATATCCATCATGTTGGTTAGGGAGATAGCCAAGCTAAAGGAACTCAGATTCCTGGGGAAACACCATCGGATGAAACAATTACCATCGCTTTATAGAGTCTTCCTTCTGCCAAAATAATAATTAGCGGATATGGCAAGACTGAATGTTCTACTGCTTTTATGACTTTGGAAGAGCACAGGGGACTGATTAACTGTTTACTCCTTGCTGTCAATATATGACAGTATTTTTTTCTTCCAAGTTCATGGAAAATCCTAATGAGCATGGACAGGGTTAATGATGAATTATCAACTGTTTGATGTGGCATCTGACTACATATTAGTTCAAGGACTTGACAGATACATTGGGGAGAATTGTTCATTTTCGATTTCCCTGTCCTGTAGTACAGACAGCTCTCTTGTTTTATGATTGAAAGAATGACTCACATTTGTATTTCATGTCTCCAAGAATTGTTTTATACATTTAAAGGGGCACCTTCACCAAAAAGATGTTATTTGTTATGACCTTTAAAATCTGTCTATTCATTACACTTTTTTTTTTTTAGACTTAAAAATATTTTAAAAGTGTAATAATTAAATGCTCTAACTTGTTAAAGGGACAGTAAAAACAAAATAAACTTTCCAGAGTCAGAGCAGGTAATTTTAAACACCTTTCCGATTTAGTTCTATTATCAGTTTTGCTTTGTTCTCTTGGTATCCCTTATTGAAGAGTAAAGCTAGGTTTGATGAAAGGAATTCTGGAGCATGCATGCGTCATTAGCATTCTATGGCAGCAGTGTTTGCAACAATATTTGTAGCAATGTTATACAATGTTGCAAACTCTTGCTAGAGAGTTCAAATCCCTTAGAGAGAGACACACGCATACCTCTCTGATTTGGTAGCACAATAGGTTAATTGTACACGTCATCTATTAACATCACTACACACTATTAAAGGGACACTAAACCCAATTTTTTTCTTTCATGATTCAGATAGAGCATGAGATTTTAAGCACCTTTCTAATTAATTCCAATTATCAATTTCTTTCATGTAATTGGCAAGAGTCCATGAGCTAGTGACGTATGGGATATACATTCCTACCAGGAGGGGCAAAGTTTCCCAAACCTCAAAATGCCCATAAAAACACCACCCACCACACCCACAATTCAGTTTTACAAACTTTGCCTCCTAGGGAGGTGGTGAAGTAAGTTTGTACTAGATTTCTACGTTGATATGTGCTTCTCAGCATGCTGAAGCCCGGTTTTCCTCTCAGAGTGCAGTGAATGTCAGAGGGATGTGAAGAGAGTATTGCCTATTGAATGCTATGGTCATCCTATCGGGGATCTATTTCATAGGTTCTCTGTTATCGGTCGTAGAGATTCTTCTCCTACCTCCCTTTTCAGATCGACAATATACTCTTATTTACCATTACCTCTGCTGATTCTCGTTTCAGTACTAGTTTAGCTATCTGCTATATGTAGATGAGTGTCTTTTGGTAAGTAAGTCTTATTTTATTTATGACACTCTCAGCTATGGTTTTGGCACTTTTTATGTAAACTTCTAAATATATGTTTTATACTTATATTTGCCATGATTCAGGTTAATCAGTATATTTCCTTCTTACAGACTGTCAGTTTCATTTTTGGGAAATGCATATAAATAAAAAAATGTTCTTACCTGAAAATTTTTCATTTGACTTTTTTTCTAAATTGCGGGCTGTTAGGCTCGCGGGTGCAAAAAATGCTAGAATTTATTGCGTCATTTTTGGCGTGAGACTTTTTTGGCACGAGAATTACGTTTGTTTGACGTCAATGACGTCATTTCCGGCGTCGTAGTTGACGCTGAGAGTTTTCACGTAGTTGTATCATCTATGATGCTCGTGTTTGTTGCAGACGTTTTTGGCGCCAAAAAATTTGTCAATTGTGGGCGTCATACTTGGCGCCAGTTTTTTTGACATTATTTAAGTCTTTGTTTCTTTTTGCTTCTGGTTACCAGAGACTTATTCTGTTTGCATTTTTTCCCATTCCTGAAACTGTCATTTAAGGAATTTGATAATTTTGCTTTATATGTTGTTTTTTCTATTACATATTGCAAGATGTCGCAATCTGACCCTGTATCAGAATCTACTTATGGAATGCTGCTGCCTAATGTCGGTTCCACCAAAGCTAAGTGCATTTGTTGTAAACTTGTGGTAACTGTTCCTCCGGCTGTAGTTTGTGTTAGTTGTCATGATAAACTTTCAAAAGCGGACAATATTTCCATTAGTAATAATCCATTACCTGTTGTTGTTCCTTCAACATCTAATGTTCAGGATATTCCTGTTAATGTAAGAGAATTTGTTTCTAATTCTATTCAGAAGGCCCTGTCTGTAATACCACCTTCTAATAAACGTAAAAGGTCTTTTAAAACTTCTCATAAATCAGATGAATTTTTAAATGGCCGCCAACATTCTGATTTATCTATCTCTGATGAGGATCTATCTGGTTAAGAAGATTCTGCCTCAGATATTGACACTGACAAATCTTCATATTTATTTAAGATGGAGTTTATTCGTTCTTTACTTAAAGAGGTGTTGATTGCATTAGATATGGAGGAGTCTAGTCCTCTTGATATTAAAACCAGTAAACGTTTAAATTCTGTTTTTAAACCTCATGTAGTTATTCCAGAGGTTTTTCCAGTTCCTGATGCTATTTCAGATGTAATTTCTAGGGAATGGAATAGTTTGGGTACTTCATTTACTCCTTCTTTAAGGTTTAAGAAACTGTACCCTTTACCGGCTGATAGATTGGAGTTTTGGGAAAAAATCCCCAAAGTTGATGGGGCTATCTCTACTCTTGCTAAACGTACTACTATTCCTACGGCAGATAGTACTTCTTTTAAAGATCCTTTAGATAGGAAGCTTGAATCTTTTCTAAGGAAGGCTTATTTATGTTCAGGTAATCTTCTTAGGCCTGCTATTTCTTTGGCTGATGTTGCTGCAGCTTCTACTTTTTAGTTGGAGGCTCTAGCGCAAAAGAAGCATAAGATTGTGATCACTGGTAAACACACTGACAATACCCACTGAAGTACAGAAATCATTATCTGCTGAAAACAAGCACATGATTGTGAAAACTGGAAAACACACTGACACCAACGGCTGATACATTATTATTATAAGTTATTTCCACAGTGCTAAGTACAGAAATAGTTATCTGCTGAAAACAAGCACAAGATTGTGATAATTGGAAACCACACTGACAATACCACTTAAGTACAGAAATCATTATATTGCTGAAAACAAGCATAAGATTGTGATTACTGGAAACCACACTGACAATACTGCTGAAGTACAAAAATAGTTATCTGCTAAAAACAAACATAAGATTGTGATCACTGGAAAAGACACTGCCAGTACTGCTTAAGTACAGAAATACTGCTGAAGTACAGAAATAGTTATCTGCTGAAAACAAGCATAAGATTGTGATCACTGGAAAACTCACTGACAATACCGCTGAAGTACAGAAATAGTTATCTGCTGAAAACAAGCACAAGATTGTGATCACTGGAAACCACACTTACGGTACCACTTAAGTACAGAAATCATTATCTGCTGAAAACAAGCACAAGATTCTGATCACTGGAAAACTCGCTGACAATACCGCTGAAGTACAGAAATAGTTATCTGCTGAAAACAAGCATAAGATTGTGATCACTGGAAAACTCACTGACAATATCGCTGAAGTACAGAAATAGTTATCTGCTGAAAACAGGCATAAGATTGTGATCATTTCCTATGTATTTGATTGTTGAAAATTTAAGTTTTGCTCTCATACCATTAATAAAAAGACGATTGGCTGCAGGCTTCAGATACCATTTCTACTCGTAAAACCTTATGTGCTAAATCTGTTTGCAAAAGTTGAACACATAGCAGTAAGAATTTGTTTTATAAAGGGAAATAAAAGTGCAAAACAAAAAATGCACCAATGTGATATATCATTTTATCATTGCACTATTGCTTGCATATAGCTATGTGTTTAACACCTGAAATGTGGTTAATCATTTAGTTACAGTCAGCTCCAGCACAGCAATGCACTACTGGGACCTAGCTGAACACTTCTGGTGAACCATTGACAAAAGGCATATGTGTGTAGCCACCAATCATAAGCTAGCAACCAGTAGTGCATTGCAGTTCCTTAGCCTACCTAGATATGCTTGCTTTTCAATAAAGTATAACAAGAAAGCAACATATGTTTGATGATTGACTCAAATTTAAAAGTGTTGTAAAATTGCCTGCACTATCTGAAGCTTTTGTCTTTTATGTCCCTTTAAAGGCTGCAATAAATAACAGCATTTTAATAGTAGGCTACAATGTCTCATTAAAGGGGCAGATAAGTGCATGGAATATATTCTCATATATATGAAAATTCAGCATCTCTCAATCCATTGTATGGATGTGAATATACTCCCAACTGCTCATTGTCATGTATGTTCCTATAGCATTTCTTAAAGAAACACTTAAGCCAAAATTAAACTTTCATGATTCAGATAGAGCACGCAGTTGTAATCAATTTTGCAATTCACTTCCATTATCAAAACATACACAATCTTTTATATGCACCGCTCCTACTGAGCATGTGCACAAATATATGTATATGCATTTTGTGATTGACTGATGGCTGTCACATGATGCAGTGTGAAGGAAAATCGAAGTAACTGAAATGTGTCCCAAAATAATGTACTACTCATTTGAAATTCAGACTGAGACCCTTATGATCGAAATATCCATGATGGGGCAATATATTCCAAAGGGATACGTTGCGTGAACGGGATTGCAATATTCAAAACTGCTGACATCAGTGTTTTAAGGCAGTCTCGCCAAAAGGCATTTTACTATACATCTAAGTGGGTGGCGATCCTGACGATATTTTCAAAGCCACATCGCCGATGCCACCTACATTGAAGAAGTGTGTGTATGAATGTAAATGATCCCTTTAGAAAGTATTAATTGTCAATACAATTTACATGTGTCAATAGAATAGTGAATCTAGGACTTTAATAATACACCTATAGAAGCTGGGGGGTTGTGGGTATATTGTGCATATGTATACAATGTTTTAATCATATGTATTTTATTGTATAATGCTAGAATATGTATTTTAATTATTGTCGTGCTATAAAAAATTGTGTATTTTGCTTTTGGCGTGTTTTTTATCTTTGTTTTAGAAAGAACATTTTATGTTTGTGATATTAACAGTTCATAGAAAACAGTAGCGGCAGCTTTCTAATTGTATTTATTTATTGCCGATGTAAGTTCTCATTGTTCTTAATGAGTTATAATATTGCGACTGCACTGTAATAAACGTGTTATTAATACAGAACACGTTTGTTACAGTGCGGTTGCAATTTTATTAGTATAACACGTTCACAACAGTGAGAACTTACATCGGCAATAACTAAATACAACTAGCAAGTTGCAGCTTCTGTTGTCTATGAAATATTAATATCACAAACACAAAATCTTCTTCCCAAAATAAAAATAAAAAACACGCCAAAAGCAAAATACACAATTTAAATGCCGCATTTTACATGTGTAATAGACAATGTTTAAGAAAAATGTCCCTTTAATATTGGCTTGTCAGTTTGTCTTTACAAGGGGTTATGTTTTATTCTAAAAGATTTATCTAATCCGAAAAGTTAGATTTTCCCAAACAGTCATTGTAGGAATTACTGTGCGAAATGACTTCACTGCATAAAAAGTAAAAAAAAATATTTTCAGCTATGGATCACTTTTTTTTTTTTTTTTTCTTGTTTGTTCTGGAAACAAGTGACAGCCTGTTCATTGATTGGGGAAAATTCATCATAAAATCAGAAAACAGAGCTATGTGCCGTTTGCTGAATTCTGACATGATTCACCTTGTGTAACAAACAACCTCATTTGACATTTTTTGTAATATTGTGAGCATTCTACATTGGTACTCACATTGGTACAGATGATATCACATTGCACTAGTTAATATGTGAGTTTCCGTGTTGATTATAGTAAGTTCCACGTTTGTGTATAAAAGACAAGATTATGACTGGAGCACAAACGTTTGGACGCAAGCGATTTTGGGTTTTCACGCTCGTTTCTGCGCAAGTTAAATTGCGCTCGTATTACAAGTTGAAAGTAAACGCGATTGCTTCAGTGTAATTGAAGTTAATGCTTGTCGGGTTAGCGCAACCTCAGAGCTCTGGTTAATTTTCGCAAAACAATTAAGTTTCACAAAACACATCAAAAATACATTACAAAGTACAGTTACAGTTTAATAACATCATCTAATACAAATTATTTTAAAAAAATATTGCACACAAAAGTTATAAGGTCTCAAAGATATGAGATCTCAGGTGTTAGAAAAAAAATGCATTTAAAGGGCTTTAATATAGACATACATACATAAACATCTCTAAATATGTATATATATATATATATATATATATATATATATATATATATATATATATATATATATGTATACATATGTATTTATATGTGTGTATATATGTATTTATGAGTATATATGTATTTATATGTGTATATATGTATTTATATGTGTATATATGTGTTTATGAGTATATATGTATTTATATGTGTATATATGTATTTATATGTATATATATGTATTTATATGTGTATATATGTATTTATATGTTTATATATGTATTTATATGTGTATATATGTATTTATATGTGTATATATGTATTTATATGTTTATATATGTATTTATATGTTTATATATGTATTTATATGTGTATATATGTATTTATATGTGTATTTCTTCTGTTAAGTGTGATCAGTCCACGGGTCATCATTACTTCTGGGATATTAACTGCTCCCCTACAGGAAGTGCAAGAGGATTCACCCAGCAGAGCTGCATATAGCTCCTCCCCTCTACGTCACTCCCAGTCATTCTCTTGCACCCAGCAACTAGATAGGTCGTGTGAGAGGACTATGGTGATTATACTTAGTTTTATATCTTCAATCAAAAGTTTGTTATTTTAAAATAGCACCGGAGTGTGTTATTACCTCTCTGGCAGAGTTTGAGGAAGAATCTACCAGAGTTTTGCTATGATTTTAGCCGGAGTAGTTAAGATCATATTGCTGTTCTCGGCCATCTGAGGAGTGAGGTAAACTTCAGATCAGGGGACAGCGGGCAGATGAATCTGCATAGAGGTATGTAGCAGTTTTTATTTTCTGACAATGGAATTGATGAGAAAATCCTGCCATAACGATATAATGTCATGTATGTATACTTTACACTTCAGTATTCTGGGAGAATGGTACTTCACTAGAATTACACTGTAAGAAAGACATAAATCTGTTTAATAACTAGAGATTATGTTTAACGTTTTTGCTGGAATGTAAAATCGTTTTCATTTGCTGAGGTACTGAGTGAATAAATGTTTGGGCACCATTTTTCCACTTGGCAGTTGCTTAAATCTGTTTTTTCTGTCAGTTTCTGTTCTCCCTCACTGCTGTGTGTGTGGGGGAGGGGCGCTTTTACTATGCATCAAATATTTCAGTCAGCAACTCATTGTATTCCCTGCATGATCTGGTTCATCTCTACAGAGCTCAGGGGTCTTCAAAACTTATTTTGAGGGAGGTAATTTCTCTCAGCAGAGCTGTGAGAATTATAGTTTGACTGAAATAAAAACTTTTATTCTGTAATTTGTTTCCTGCTTTCAGAAATTGTTATCTTTGCTAATGGGATTAAACCTTTGCTAAAGTTGTGTTGTTTACAAGGATTGAGGCTATAACTGTTTCAATTTATTAATTTTTAACTGTCGTAGATCTTCTGTACTTCTTAAAGGCACAGTACGTTTTAATATTATTCTATTTGAATTGTATTTCCAAGTTGCAAGTTTATTTGCTAGTGTGTTAAACATGTCTGATTCAGAAGATGATACCTGTGTCATTTGTTGCAATGCCAAAGTGGAGCCCAATAGAAATTTATGTACTAACTGTATTGATGCTACTTTAAATAAAAATCAATCTGTACAAATTGAACAAATTTCACCAAACAACGAGGGGAGAGTTATGCCGACTAACTCGCCTCACGTGTCAGTACCTACATCTCCCGCTCAGAGGGAGGTGCGTGATATTGTAGCGCCGAGTACAGCTGGGCGGCCATTACAAATCACATTACAGGATATGGCTACTGTTATGACTGAAGTTTTGGCTAAATTACCAGAACTAAAAGGTAAGCGTGATCACTCTGGGGTGAGAACAGAGTGCGCTGATAATATTAGGGCCATGTCAGACACTGCGTCACAGGTGGCAGAACATGAGGACGGAGAACTTCATTCTGTGGGTGACGGTTCTGATCCAAACAGACTGGATTCAGATATTTCAAATTTTAAATTTAAACTGGAAAACCTCCGTGTATTACTAGGGGAGGTGTTAGCGGCTCTGAATGATTGTAACACAGTTGCAATACCAGAGAAAATGTGTAGGTTGGATAAATATTTTGCGGTACCGACGAGTACTGAGGTTTTTCCTATACCTAAGAGACTTACTGAAATTGTTACTAAGGAGTGGGATAGACCCGGTGTGCCGTTCTCACCCCCTCCGATATTTAGAAAAATGTTTCCAATAGACGCCACCACAAGGGACTTATGGCAAACGGTCCCTAAGGTGGAGGGAGCAGTTTCTACTTTAGCTAAGCGTACCACTATCCCGGTGGAGGATAGCTGTGCTTTTTCAGATCCAATGGATAAAAAGTTAGAGGGTTACCTTAAGAAAATGTTTGTTCAACAAGGTTTTATATTGCAACCCCTTGCATGCATTGCGCCGATCACGGCTGCAGCGGCATTCTGGATTGAGTCTCTGGAAGAGAACATTGGTTCAGCTACTCTGGACGACATTACGGACAGGCTTAGAGTCCTTAAACTAGCTAATTCATTCATTTCGGAGGCCGTAGTACATCTTACTAAACTTACGGCGAAGAATTCAGGATTCGCCATTCAGGCACGCAGGGCGCTGTGGCTAAAATCCTGGTCAGCTGATGTTACTTCTAAGTCTAAATTGCTTAATATACCTTTCAAAGGGCAGACCTTATTCGGGCCCGGGTTGAAAGAGATTATCGCTGACATTACAGGAGGTAAAGGCCATGCCCTGCCTCAGGACAAAGCCAAAGCCAAGACTAGACAGTCTAGTTTTCGTTCCTTTCGTAATTTCAAAGCAGGAGCAGCATCAACTTCCTCTGCACCAAAACAGGAAGGAGCTGTTGCTCGCTACAGACAAGGCTGGAAACCTAACCAGTCTTGGAACAAGGGCAAGCAGACTAGGAAACCTGCTGCTGCCCCCAAAACAGCATGAATTGAGGGCCCCCGATCCGGGATCGGATCTAGTGGGGGGCAGACTTTCTCTCTTCGCCCAGGCTTGGGCAAGAGATGTTCAGGATCCCTGGGCGCTAGAGATAATATCTCAGGGATACCTTCTGGACTTCAAATACTCTCCTCCAAGAGAGAGATTTCATCTGTCAAGATTGTCAACAATCCAGACAAAGAAAGAGGCTTTTCTACGCTGCGTACAAGAGCTCTTGTTAATGGGAGTAATCCATCCAGTTCCACGATCGGAACAGGGACAGGGGTTTTACTCAAATCTGTTTGTGGTTCCCAAAAAAGAGGGAACTTTCAGACCAATCCTGGACTTAAAGATCCTAAACAAATTCACAAAGATCATTACCGGTACCTAAGGTTTGCCTTCCTAGACAGGCATTACCAGTTTGTGGCTCTTCCATTCGGATTGGCTACAGCGCCAAGAATCTTCACAAAGGTTCTGGGTGCTCTTCTGGCGGTACTAAGACCGCGGGGAATCTCGGTAGCTCCATACCTAGACGACATTCTGATACAAGCTTCAAGCTTTCAAACTGCCAAATCTCATACAGAGTTAGTGCTGGCATTTCTAAGGTCACATGGATGGAAGGTGAACGAAAAGAAAAGTTCACTCGTTCCACTCACAAGAGTTCCCTTCCTGGGGACTCTTATAGATTCTGTAGAAATGAAGATTTACCTGACAGAGGACAGGCTATCAAGACTTCAAAGTGCTTGCCGCACTCTTCATTCCATTCAACACCCGTCAGTGGCTCAATGTATGGAGGTAATCGGCTTAATGGTAGCGGCAATGGACATAGTACCCTTTGCACGCTTACACCTCAGACCACTGCAACTGTGCATGCTAGGTCAGTGGAATGGGGATTACTCAGACTTATCCCCTTCTCTGAATCTGGATCAAGAGACCAGAAATTCTCTTCTATGGTGGCTTTCTCGGCCACACCTGTCCAGGGGGATGCCATTCAGCAGACCAGACTGGACAATTGTAACAACAGACGCCAGCCTTCTAGGTTGGGGTGCCGTCTGGAATTCCCTGAAGGCTCAGGGACTATGGAGTCAGGAGGAGAGTCTCCTGCCAATAAACATTCTGGAATTGAGAGCAGTTCTCAATGCCCTCCTGGCTTGGCCCCAGTTGACAACTCGGGGGTTCATCAGGTTTCAGTCGGACAACATCACGACTGTAGCTTACATCAACCATCAGGGAGGGACAAGAAGCTCCCTAGCTATGATGGAAGTATCAAAGATAATTCGCTGGGCAGAGTCTCACTCTTGCCACCTATCAGCAATCCACATCCCGGGAGTGGAGAACTGGGAGGCGGATTTCTTAAGTCGTCAGACTTTTCATCCGGGGGAGTGGGAACTTCATCCGGAGGTCTTTGCCCAAATACTTCGACGTTGGGGCAAACCAGAGATAGTTCTCATGGCGTCTCGACAGAACGCCAAGCTTCCTCGTTACGGGTCCAGATCCAGGGATCCAGGAGCAGTCCTGATAGATGCTCTGACAGCACCTTGGGACTTCAGGATGGCTTACGTGTTTCCACCCTTCCCGTTGCTTCCTCGATTGATAGCCAGAATCAAACAAGAGAGAGCATCAGTGATTCTAATAGCACCTGCGTGGCCACGCAGGACTTGGTATGCAGACCTGGTGGACATGTCATCCTGTCCGCCTTGGTCTCTACCTCTGAAACAGGACCTTCTGATACAGGGTCCCTTCAAACATCAAAATCTAACTTCTCTGAAGCTGACTGCTTGGAAATTGAACGCTTAATTTTATCAAGACGTGGGTTTTCTGAGTCAGTTATTAGTACCTTAATACAGACTAGGAAACCTGTTACCAGAAAGATTTACCATAAGATATGGCGTAAATACCTACATTGGTGTGAATCCAAAGGTTACTCTTGGAGTAAGGTTAGGATTCCTAGGATATTGTCTTTTCTACAAGAAGGTTTAGAAAAGGGTTTATCTGCTAGTTCATTAAAGGGACAGATCTCAGCTCTGTCCATTCTGTTACACAAACGTCTGTCAGAAGTTCCTGACGTCCAGGCTTTTTGTCAGGCTTTGGCCAGGATTAAGCCTGTGTTTAAAACTGTTGCTCCACCATGGAGTTTAAACCTTGTTCTTAATGTTTTACAGGGCGTTCCGTTTGAACCCCTTCATTCCATTGATATAAAGTTGTTATCTTGGAAAGTTCTATTTTTAATGGCTATTTCCTCGGCTCGAAGAGTCTCTGAATTATCAGCCTTACATTGTGATTCTCCTTATTTGATTTTTCATTCGGATAAGGTAGTCCTGCGTACTAAACCTGGGTTCTTACCTAAGGTAGTTACTAACAGGAATATCAATCAAGAGATTGTTGTTCCTTCTTTATGCCCAAATCCTTCTTCAAAGAAGGAACGTCTACTGCACAACCTGGATGTAGTCCGGGCTCTAAAATTTTACTTGCAGGCAACTAAGGAATTCCGACAAACGTCTTCTCTGTTTGTCATTTACTCTGGGCAGAGGAGAGGTCAAAAAGCTTCCGCTACCTCTCTTTCTTTTTGGCTTCGTAGCATAATTCGTTTAGCTTATGAGACTGCTGGACAGCAGCCCCCTGAAAGAATTACAGCTCATTCTACTAGAGCTGTGGCTTCCACTTGGGCCTTCAAGAATGAGGCCTCTGTTGAACAGATTTGCAAGGCTGCAACTTGGTCTTCGCTTCATACTTTTTCCAAATTTTACAAATTTGACACCTTTGCTTCATCGGAGGCTATTTTTGGGAGAAAGGTTCTTCAGGCAGTGGTTCCTTCTGTATAAAGAGTCTGCCTATCCCTCCCGTCATCCGTGTACTTTTGCTTTGGTATTGGTATCCCAGAAGTAATGATGACCCGTGGACTGATCACACTTAACAGAAGAAAACATAATTTATGCTTACCTGATAAATTCCTTTCTTCTGTAGTGTGATCAGTCCACGGCCCGCCCTGTTTTTAAGGCAGGTAAATATTTTTTAATTTATACTCCAGTCACCACTTCACCCTTGGCTTTTCCTTTCTCGTTGGTCCTTGGTCTAATGACTGGGAGTGACGTAGAGGGGAGGAGCTATATGCAGCTCTGCTGGGTGAATCCTCTTGCACTTCCTGTAGGGGAGCAGTTAATATCCCAGAAGTAATGATGACCCGTGGACTGATCACACTACAGAAGAAAGGAATTTATCAGGTAAGCATAAATTATGTTATATGTATTTATATGTTTATATATGTATTTATATGTGTATATATGTATTTATATGTTTATATATGTATTTATATGTGTATATATGTATTTATATGTGTATATATGTATTTATATGTTTATATATGTATTTATATGTGTATATATGTATTTATATGTTTATATATGTATTTATATGTTTATATATGTATTTATATGTGTATATATGTATTTATATGTTTATATATGTATTTATATGTGTATATATGTATTTACAGACTTAAATACACATATAAACAGATATGTACACATACTGTATATAGACATAAATATAATTGCATTGGAGCCCTTTGCAGTTAAGTAGATAAACTCATATTTATGCAATATTCATATTTAATAAAGGGTTTAACTATGTATTTACTGTAAATATATTTTATATTCCAATGTTCTGTTATGTTCTATCTATTTTGAAATAGATATCTTTATATATATATATATATATATATATATATATATATATATACCTATAGATATACAGTATATTGTGCCCAAATACCATCAGATATATGTAGAAATATGTATTTTTGAATAAAAAGAATATATTGTATTGGAATGTGAAATATTCCATGTACAGCCCTCTCTCCTGCCTATTGCTGCATGTACAACCCTCTCTCCTGCCTATTGTTGCATGTACAACCCTCTCTCCTGCCTATTGCTGCATGTACAACCCTCTCTCCTGCCTATTGTTGCATGTACAACCCTCTCTCCTGCCTATTGTTGCACGTACAACCCTCTCTTCTGCCTATTGTTGCATATACAACCCTCTCTTCTGCCTATTGTTGCACATACAACCCTCTCTCCTGCCTATTATTGCACATACAACCCTCTCTCCTGCCTATTATTGCACATACAACCCTCTCTCCTGCCTATTATTGCACGTACAACCCTCTCTCCTGCCTATTATTGCACATACAACCCTCTCTCCTGCCTATTATTGCACGTACAACCCTCTCTCCTGCCTATTATTGCACATACAACCCTCTCTGCTGCCGTCTGTTGCACGTACAACCCTCTCTGCTGCCTATTGTTGGACATATAACCCTCTCTCCTGCCTATTATTGCACATACAACCCTTTCTGCTGCCTACTGTTGCACGTACAACCCTCTCTCCTGCCTATTATTGCACATGCAACCCTCTCTCCTGCCTATTATTGCACATACAACCCTCTCTCCTGCCTATTATTGCACATACAACCCTCTCTGCTGCCTACTGTTGCACGTACAACCCTCTCTCCTGCCTATTATTGCACATACAACCCTCTCTCCTGCCTATTATTGCACATACAACCCTCTCTCCTGCCTATTATTGCACTTACAACCCTCTCTGCTGCCTACTGTTGCACGTACAACCCTCTCTGCTGCCTATTTTTGGACATATAACCGTCTCTCCTTCCTATTGTTGCATGTGCAACCCTCTCTCCTTCCTATTGTTCCACGTGCAACCCTCTCTCCTTCCTATTGTTGCATATACAACCCTCTCTCCTGCCTGTTGTTGCACGTGCAACCCTCTCTCCTTCCTATTGTTGCACATACAACCCTCTCTCCTGCCTATTATTGCACATACAACCCTCTCTCCTGCCTGTTATTGCACGTACATGTCAGGGTACCAGGAATCAGACTGAGACGAGAAGTGCAAAAATAATCACACCTTTATTAATAGCAAAAAATAATAAAAAGTCCACAAGTCAAATAACAAGCCAGGAGTCAAAACCAGAGCTGATAGTCAGACGAGCCGGGTCAGGAGCCAAAGCGAATAGTCAGAGAAGCCGGAATCAGGAACAAGGAAAACAGCAGAGTCAGGAACAAGCCAGGGATCAGGAACCAGGAAGGACGTCAGGCAGCCAGGTAATACACAGGAACTCTCACAAACAGGTCTGAGACAACGCAAAGGCAAAGCATACTGAACAGAGGCCCTTTAAATAATAAGTGATGACATCACAATTCTGAGACTGCATCCTGTCTCACATGGATGATGCACACCAGTCTGGCCATAAAAGGAAGTGCAGGAAGTAAGCAGCATCCCCCACAATGCACCAAGTCACAAAGAGAGGTGAGTAAAATGTCTGCCAGCAGCACATGGCAAACACAACAGGGAAAAACCCTGACAGTACAACCCTCTCTCCTGCCTATTATTGCACATACAACCCTCTCTGCTGCCTACTGTTGCACGTACAACCCTCTCTGCTGCCTATTGTTGGACATATAACCCTCTCTCCTTCCTATTGTTGCATATACAACCCTCTCTCCTGCCTGTTGTTGCATGTGCAACCCTCTCTCCTTCTTATTGTTGCACATACAACCCTCTCTCCTGCCTATTATTGCACATACAACCCTCTCTCCTGCCTATTATTGCACGTACAACCCTCTCTCCTGCCTATTATTGCACATACAACCCTCTATCCTGCCTATTATTGCACATACAACCCTTTCTGCTGCCTACTGTTGCAAGTACAACCCTCTCTCCTGCCTATTTTTGCACGTACAACCCTCTTTCCTGCTTATTGTTGCACGTACAACCCTCTCTCCTGCCTATTTTTGCACGTACAACCCTCTCTCCTGCCTATCCCTCTCTCCTGCCTATTGTTGCACATACATCCCTCTCTCCTGCCTATTGTTGCACTTACAACGCTCTCTCCTGCCTATTGTTGCTAGTACAACCCTCTCTCCTGCCTATTGTCGCACGTACAACCCTCTCTCCTGCCTATTGTTGCACGTACAACCCTATTTCCTGCCTATTGTTGCATGTACAACCCTCTCTCCTGCCTATTGTTGCACATACAACCCTCTTTCCTGCCTATTGTTGCATGTACAACACTCTCTTCTGCCTATTGTTGCACGTACAACCCTCTCTCCTGTCTATTGTTGCATGTACAACCCTCTCTCCTGCCTATTGTTGCACATACAACCCTCTTTCCTGCTTATTGTTGCATGTACAACCCTCTCTCCTGGCTATTGTTGCACGTACAACCCTCTCTCCTGCCTATTGTTGCACATACAACCCTCTCTCCTGCCTATTGTTGCTAGTACAACCCTCTCTCCTGTCTATTTTTGCACATACAACCCTCTTTCCTGCCTATTGTTGCAAGTACAACCCTCTTTCCTGCCTATTGTTGCTAGTACAACCCTCTTTCCTGCCTATTGTTGCAAGTACAACCCTCTTTCCTGCCTATTGTTGCTAGTACAACCCTCTTTCCTGCCTATTGTTGCAAGTACAACCCTCTCTCCTGCCTGTTGTTGCACATACAACCCTCTCTCCTGCCTATTGTTGCATGTACAACCCTCTATCCTGCCTATTGTTGCTAGTACAACCCTCTCTCCTGCCTATTGTTGCTAGTACAACCCTCTCTCCTGCCTATTGTTGCATGTACAACCCTCTCTTCTGCCTATTGTTGCACGTACAACCCCCTCTCCTGCCTATTGTTGCAAATACAACCCTCTCTTCTGCCTATTGTTGCATATACAACCCTCTCTCCTGCCTATTGTTGCACGTACAACCCTCTCTCCTGCCTATTGTTGCAAGTACAACCCTCTCTCCTGCCTATTGTTGCATGTACAACCCTCTCTCCTGCCTATTGTTGCACGTACAACCCTCTCTCCTGCCTATTGTTGCATGTACAACCCTCTCCTCTGCCTATTGTTGCACGTACAACCCTCTCCTCTGCCTATTGTTGCACGTACAACCCTCTCTCCTGCCTATTGTTGCACGTACAACCCTCTCCTCTGCCTATTGTTGCACGTACAACCCTCTCTCCTGCCTATTGTTGCACGTACAACCCTCTCTCCTGCCTATTGTTGCACGTAAAACCCTCTCTCCTGCCTATTGTTGCTAGTACAACCCTCTCTCCTGCCTATTCTTGCATGTACAACCCTCTCTCCTGCCTATTGTTGCATGTACAACCCTCTCTCCTGCCTATTGTTGCATGTACAACCCTCTCTTCTGCCTATTGTTGCACGTACAACCCTCTCTCCTGCCTATTGTTGCACGTACAACCCTCTCTCCTGCCTATTGTTGCACGTACAACCCTCTCTCCTGCCTATTGTTGCACGTACAACCCTCTCTCCTGCCTATTGTTGCACGTACAACCCTCTCTCCTGCCTATTGTTGCATGTACAACCCTCTCTCCTGCCTATTGTTGCAGGTACAACACTCTCTCCTGCCTATTGTTGCACGTACAAACCTCTCTTCTGCCTATTGTTGCACGTACAACCCTCTCTCCTGCCTATTGTTGCATGTACAACCCTCTCTCCTGCCTATTGTTGCACGTACAACCCTCTCTCCTGCCTATTGTTGCACGTACAACCCTCTCTCCTGCCTATTGTTGCACGTACAACCCTCTCTCCTGCCTATTGCTGCAAGTTCAACCCTCTCTCCTGCCTATTGTTGCACGTACAACCCTCTCTCCTGCCTATTGTTGCACGTACAACCCTCTCTCCTGCCTATTGTTGTATGTACAACCCTCTCTCCTGCCTATTGTTGCACATACAACCCTCTCTCCTGCCTATTGTTGCTAGTACAACCCTCTCTCCTGCCTATTGTTGCATGTACAACCCTCTCTTCTGCCTATTGTTGCACGTACAACCCCCTCTCCTGCCTATTGTTGCACATACAACCCTCTCTTCTGTCTATTGTTGCTAGTACAACCTTCTCTCCTGCCTATTGTTGCTAGTACAACCCTCTCTCCTGCCTATTGTTGCACGTACAACCCTCTCTCCTGCCTATTGTTGCTAGTACAACCCTCTCTCCTGCCTATTGTTGCTAGTACAACCCTCTCTCCTGCCTATTGTTGCACGTACAACAATCTCTCCTGCCTATTGTTGTATGTACAACCCTCTCTCCTGCCTATTGTTGCACATACAACCCTCTCTCCTGCCTATTGTTGCTAGTACAACCCTCTCTCCTGCCTATTGTTGCATGTACAACCCTCTCTTCTGCCTATTGTTGCACGTACAACCCCCTCTCCTGCCTATTGTTCCACATACAACCCTCTCTTCTGTCTATTGTTGCTAGTACAACCCTCTCTCCTGCCTATTGTTGCTAGTACAACCCTCTCTCCTGCCTATTGTTGCACGTACAACCCTCTCTCCTGCCTATTGTTGCACGTACAACCCTCTCTCCTGCCTATTGTTGCATGTACAACCCTCTCTCCTGCCTATTGTTGCAAGTACAACCCTCTCTCCTGCCTATTGTTGCAAGTACAACCCTCTCTCCTGCCTATTGTTGCACGTACAACACCCTCTCCTGCCTATTGTTGCACATACAACCCTCTCTCCTGCCTATTGTTGCATGTACAACCCTTTCTCCTGCCTATTGTTGCACGTACAACCCCCTCTCCTGCCTATTGTTGCACATACAACCCTCTCTCCTGCCTATTGTTGCACGTACAACCCTCTCTCCTGCCTATTGTTGCATGTACAACCCCATCTCCTGCCTATTGTTGCACGTACAACCCTCTCTCCTGCCTATTGTTGCACGTACAACCCCCTCTCCTGCCTATTGTTGCACGTACAACCCTCTCTCCCGCCTATTGTTGCATGTACATCCCTCTCTCCTGCCTATTGTTGCATGTACAACCCTCTGTCCTGCCTATTGTTGCACGTACATCCCTCTCTCCTGCCTATTGTTGCATGTACAACCCTCTCTCCTGCCTATTGTTGCACATACAACCCTCTCTTCTGCCTATTGTTGCACGTACAACCCTCTCTCCTGCTTATTGTTGCACGTATAACCCTCTCTCCTGCCTATTGTTGCACGTTCAACCCCCTCTCCTGCCTATTGTTGCACGTACAACCCTCTCTCCTGCCTATTGTTGCACGTACAACCCTCTCTCCTGCCTATTGTTGCACGTACAACCCCTTTAAAGTTGGTGGGAGTGGGGTGTTAGAAAAAAAGTACCTTTACATTGCGGTCTATGGGAACTGTGTGTTCCCTGTAAAAAAATATATATGTATATGCTTACATACATATGTGTATTTACACATATTAGCATAAATATATATATATTCATATACATATGAAAATGTGAAATATTTTAGCAAAATAAAAATTGCTTTTCATACAAAGATTCCATTTTTACATGGGGGTTTTTTCCCCTACATAGCACTGATTTGTTTATTTGTGTACATTACGTGCCATTGCACGTGATTTATGGTTTTGAGGTTATTTGTTAAATTTCGCTTTGATCATAATGTAGAAGAAGGCAGTCGCTTGCGATATTCAGCTCCTTACGGAGCCGCACTTATTCTTGTGCAAATCCAGATCTTAGTGTGTTGTACTTTCACAAGAATAAATGTGGCTCCAAATGCACATACCCACAAAATATGAATTAATTCAAAAGCATGTATAACCCTAAATGTAGCCACCAATCAGCAAACGCTACCCAGGTGCTGAACCAAATATGGACCAGCTCATAAGCTTACATTTCTGCTTTTTCAAATAAAGATACCAAGAGAACAAATAAATAATTGATAATAAGAGTTCATTAGAAAGTTGCTTAAAATCGCTGCTTTATCTGAATCATGAAAGAAAAAATGTAGGTTTCATATCCCTTTAAGACCTGCAAAGGGATTAAACACAGCAAAAGTTGTGCTCCCACGTGAAATTACTGAGCATTTAAGAGCGGAGCTTTTTAAAACTCATCTTGGATTCACCTGAGATTGCTCCCCAACCGTTTTGATATTTCTACCCAGCTTTCCAGATCTATATTTTTAGCTGAATGTTCAGAAAATATGGTCAGTTACAATACCAACACCAAATTGTCAAAGAAAATAACTTTGCTAAAAAATAATTTAAGCCATAAAACAGTCACTTGTGTAATGAATATAATTGTGTAGAGAGCTATAACTAGACTGAAATCATCTCTAATTAGGTAGATGAATTGACCGTGCCCAGCAGGCAATGACCTCTTGTATGATTCATCAGCCGATCCTGTCTACACCTAACATTTGCCCCTGGGGAAATCTTGACTGAAATGTATTCAGCGCAATTAGCAGTAAGAATCTGTTGCGAGAACACAAGATCATAAGGTATCTACTGTTTGGAGAACGTCACTGAACCTGTTGAAAAGAATCTGTTTCAGACGTTTTGCTCTGTGGATTAGAGATATTCTAATGTAATAATTCAATGCTAGAATACTTCAATGTGAGTTTATGTCTGTGTGTTTAAAGGGATTTTAAACAGTAACTACATGCTGGTCATAATGCTGTATTCAAAGCAGAGATTAGCTATAGGGGCCGATTTATGAAAGTGTGGACGGACATGATTCGCTGTAGCGATCATGTCCTCCGCACATCGATAAATGCAGGCAGCATACACTGTCGGCATATACCATTGCACAAGAAGTTCTGGTGAACGGCTTGTGCAATCTCGCCCCCTGCTGATTCACGGCCAATCGGGGGGTGTCAATCAACCCAATCATATGAGATCAGGCGGATTGCTGTTTGCCGCCTCAGAGCAGGAGGACGAGTTAAGTAGCAATGGTATTAAGACCGCTGCTTTTTAACTCCTGTTTCCGGCGAGCCTGAAGGCTTTTTAGATTATCCTATGTTCCACACAGCCTTGTTGGGACAGTCTCTTGTATTCCTTGTTTTATATCTGTACCAAATTGTCTTTAGTGGGGAAAACGATAAGGGGGAACTTAAGTTAAAACATGGCGGCACCCGGGCTGGCATGGAGTATCAGAACACAAAACTTTGGTGGCCCTAAACTCTCATATTCTTAGGGTACCTAGTGCAGGGGTTATCTGTTGGGAGCCCAGCGATAGCAGACCCTCCCTCTGTAATAAATTAGACATACACAAACCATCTTTTCCACAGCTTGTAGCAGATCCTTTCCTTAAACAAGGGCATTTCCACAGTGAGGTCCCCTGTTTCCAATCCCTCTAAAGGCAGGGTTGACAGGAGGATTGGATAGAGGTTATGAAAGGACCACTTAATGGGATTACACAATCCCACTAGCCAAGCTCATAGAGGAAGGTAGTTTGCTGACCAGAGAAACAAATAATGGAAATTGCTTGGAGTAGATTCTCCTCTGGGATTAAAATTGCTCAGCTGATGCATTTTCTTGATACTTCACAACATAAATCTGACCTACTTCGACCTCTTACATCCTTCGATTCTTTATGCTTAAGGGGGGATACACCTAAAAGTCCTTTATCACAATCCCACAAACTCCTACAGACTCACAATTCCTCATACCTTCCACCATATGCTAACAGATGGCAAGCATACTCAAATATATGCTAGAAATTGGCACCGAATTTTCAATAATGTACGAAAATCATTGGTCTCCCCACAAATTCTAGAATTAAACCATAAACTACTTCAACGGTGGAATTTTACTCCCCTACGGCTAAGCATCATTTAGCCAGGAGCCTCCTAAGGAAGCTGAAGGGATTAAGGATGATGTGGTAGCCTTTTGCATATCTAGTGGCACTATGTACTGATCCAACCATTCTGGGAAATTATGGAATCCCAAAAGATTCTTAACAGCAACCTCAGACTGACCCCCCAATTCGCTTTGCTTAATGACCTACCGAAGTTCCCTTGTAAATTGCGGATACATCTTTTACAAATTGGGCCTAACAGCACAAAGTCACTAATTGTTCAATGTTGGAAATCCAAACATATCCCATTCAAACAAGCATGGTTAGACAGAAGTTCTGGACTACTCACAATAGAGGAATATGGCTATCTTAAGTGAAATAAGCTAAATTACTTTTTGACATTAAATTCTATTGGGGCCATGGTAGTGCACATTCAAATTTAACATTACACCCCATTGACTCCCAGTGTCCCGAGCCATTGGAACTCTCTCAATGTACCTCCTCTCCTCCCCCCCCCCCCCTTATGCTGATTTCAGAAGGCTGGTTCATTAGTAATATTGTGAGTTCACTTTGAGTTTTCAAGTTATTTCCTATTAGGATCTATAAAATTGTCAGGTTTCTTTGCCTTTTGGTACAGTGCCTTTAAGAGATCTTAATTAACTGCTGTTATAAGTACCTTCACCTCCCTCACTAAACTGCCTGATATTGCCTGGTGAACTCCTTAACTGCTATTGGCTCCTGACTTCCTTCCTTTGCTGCCTGTCCTGTGTTCACTTCTGCCACGGCCTCCAGCACACTGCTCAGCTGCTCCTTCCAACCGGATCTACTTGCGGTGACGTCACACGCCATCGCTACCTCGCCTCAGCTGTTCACAGCTCCGTGTCTGACACACAGGCTGCTCTCTTGCTTCCCGGTTTGCAAACCAAATCCAAAACTGCTCTCAGGTACTGCTTTGCATATACAGACTGTTTGTTTTTTCCTGCAGCTTCATATTTGGGCTAGTAAACTTTATTATCTGCCACTAGTTTTTCTTTATTGTTGTGAAACTGTGTTAACACCTTACTTTCTGGCTACAGACGTCCTGGTTGAACTGCTGCATGTTTTCAGTGACAAGCTCACAGGTGGCAGCCATAGTTCAACATAACGTTTAACCCAGTTATTAACTGCTTGTTCATTTTTGGTTTGAGTTACTTTCTAAATCAAGTTATATTTTTAAAGCTAACTCTTACTACTTGCTACACACCATTACTTTCTATGTTCACTTTTTAAACAGTTTCACAGTACTAATTTTGTATGAGTGTCTCAGTAGCTGTGGTTCATGTGTTAAAACAATCACACTCTTTTACAGAGTAAGCTGCTTCATCACATAATATCAGGCCCCATAAAATGGACCCAACTGAGATGGCTACTCAAATACAAACTTTGAATCAAAAAGTGGATCTCTTAACAGAAGGTCTGACCTCCCTTAAAGCAGAAAATGACGGCTTAAAAGCGTATATAAAAGACTTTGTTGATTTAAAGCCTCGTATACAAGAACCTCAAGTTAGTGTACCTGAATACTTTTCTGGGGATAGAAAATCATTCAGGGATTTCAAAAATTCCTGCTTGTTATTGTTTACTTTAAGGCCCTATTCTTATCCTAATGACAGGGTCAAGGTTATGACTACTATATCATATTTGAGAGCAGAGCCTAGAGCCTGGGCCAATAGCTTTCTGGATACTGATAAGCAATTTATCTTAGAAGTAGATGCATCGGATTTCGCAGTAGGTGCCATTTTGTCACAAAGGGATGACCTACAGACACCACTACATCCAGTGGCTTACTACTCACGCAGTCTAACCATTCCAGAAACTCATTATCCTGTAGGAGATAAGGAACTCCTAGCAATTAAGGTTGCATTTGAACATTGGCGACATCTTTTAGAAGGCGCTACATTCCCTACTATTGTATATACCGATCACAGAAACCTGCAATACCTGAAATCTACAAAAAGTCTTAGTGGCCGCCATGTTCGCTGGAACCTTTTCCTTTCAAGGTTTAACTTCCTGATCACCTATAGACCTGCTGTGAAAAAGGTAAGGCTGATGCCCTCTCCAGATTACCACTAAAAGGAATTGAAACCCCATCAAATCAAAGCCTAATTCCAGAAAACAAATTCCTTTTGTTTCTAACTGATTCTTTACCATTTCTCAGAGAAGAACAAAATAAAGATCAAAATAAACCCACATACCTCCTACACAAAAACCATGATCAACTGTTCTGTTATAAGGATAAAATTTATGTACCTCAAAATGTTAGACCCATTCTATTACATTCAGCACATGACTCCCTTTTAGCTGGTCACTGTGGTATTACCAAGACTGTGGATCTGTTTCGACGTTCCTACTGGTGGCCTAACATGTCGTCTGAAATAGCTGCCTATGTCAACAGTTGTCAAATATGTACCATTTCTAAAAGATCAAAGATTGCACCTTATGGGTTGTTGCTGCCTATTCCTACACCATCCAAGCCATGGGAAGAAATTGCTCTAGACTATATAGTTGATCTTCCAATCTCTTGTTCTAACACTACAATTCTGGTTGTAGTAGACCTCTTCAGTAAAATGATCCACTTAATACCATTTCACAAACTCCCCACTGCTGTGGAAACAATACAACTTCTTCTCTCTCATGTCTTCAAATTGCATGGTTTGCCAAAGAAAATTCTAACGGACCGCGGATCTCAATTCACAAGTGCTCTATGGGCTGCATTTTGTAAACATTTCTCCATTGATAAAAGGCTATCATCCTCTTACCATCCTCAAACGAATGGCCAGACGGAGAGGAGCAACCAGTGGGTAGAACAGTTTCTACGCTCCTACTGTCATTCTAACCAACATACTTGGTCTAAACACCTACCATATGCAGAATTCGTGTTTAACAACACTAAACACTCAACCACTCAACAAACCCCGTTCGTCATCAATTATGGTTTCCATCCCAATTTCCAACTGCTACCTAATCCAGATTATACATCACCACTCATATCGGATCTGACCAATACCATTGCTTCCAATTTTTTGATTGTACAGAGAGCCATTGAAGATGCTAAAGAGATTCAGAAGAAGTATTACGATAGACGTCGAACTCCTCCTCCCTCTTATGCAGTTGGGGACCTCGCTTGGCTTTCTTCAAAGAATATTCGCTTGTCCACTCCTTCACGCAAACTGTCACCTCTATACATTGGACCGTTTCCTGTTGAGAAGGTAATCAATGTTAACGTTGTTCGTTTGACTCTACCTGATACGTTAAAAATCCACCCTACATTCCACGTGTCACTTCTCAAACCGTATCGAGTTGTTAGAGGTGATCCCTCTCATACTGTTCTCCCACAAGTATCCATAGACCCTAACATTGAGTATGAGGTGGAGTCCGTACTAGACTCCCAACGCTTTAGAGGAGTCCTACAGTATTTAATTAAATGGAAAGGTTACTCTAGTGATCATGATTCCTGGGAACCATATTGCAATATCTCTGCTCCTAGGTTGATTTCTAGGTTCCATCAGAGGAATCCGGACCGGCCTCGTCCGTGAGCCTCGGAGCTGCTCCTTGGGGGGGGGGGTGTCCTGTCAGGTTTCTTTGGCTTTTGGTACTGTGCCTTTAAGAGATCTTAATTAGCTGCTGTTATAAGTACCTTCACCTCCCTCACTAAACTGCCTGATATTGCCTGGTGAACTCCTTAACTGCTATTGGCTCCTGACTTCCTTCCTTTGCTGCCTGTCCTGTATTCACTTCTGCCACGGCCTCCAGCACACTGCTCAGCTGCTCCTTCCAACTGGATCTACTTGCGGTGACGTCACACGCCATCGCTACCTCGCCTCAGCTGTTCACAGCTCCGTGTCTGACACACAGGCTGCTCTCTTGCTTCCCGGTTTGCAAACCAAATCCAAAACTACTCTCAGGTACTGCTTTGTATATACAGACTGTTTGTTTTTTCCTGCAGCTTCATATTTGGGCTAGTAAACTTTATTATCTGCCACTAGTTTTTCTTTATTGTTGTGAAACTGTGTTAACACCTTACTTTCTGGCTACAGACGTCCTGGTTGAACTGCTGCATGTTTTCAGTGACAAGCTCACAGGTGGCAGCCATAGTTCAACATAACGTTTAACCCAGTTATTAACTGCTTGTTCATTTTTGGTTTGAGTTACTTTCTAAATCAAGTTATATTTTTAAAGCTAACTCTTACTACTTGCTACACACCATTACTTTCTATGTTCACTTTTTTTTTTTTTTTAAATAGTTTTTATTGTTTTAAAAGATAAATGAACATAAGAGCATCAAAAGCATGTACATACATATCAATAGTACATACAACAGGAATAACAAGATTAACCAGAGGTAGTATTATATAAAACAATCACATAAAATGAGGAGCACAAGAGAGAGAATGCTGGATGTTTAAGTCCATGTTTGGTGTCTGTTGGTCAATAATCTTATTCCCACCTCTCCATGGGAGGGTGCAAAAGTCCATTTGTTGTGGAAAAAGACCCATATTATTAATAACCCATATAAGTCAGCAAACTCCTTAGTGTATAGAGGTTTCATCATCATAAATGTTCATACCAAAATTATAGCTTAAACATAGAATATGACAATCAGAAATGTTAACCAGATTATACATAGAAAAAAGAAAAAAAAAAAAGGAAACTGTGTCAAGCTATCCAAAAAGGAGGAAAAAAAAAAAGGGAGGGGGGTATACATCGACAAGGGATAGGAGCGGGGGAGATTGGGAGGGTTCAGATAAGGGGAAGAAAGGGGGAATGGGCAGGAGGACATTAGTAGCACCGGTTACAGCTAACCCGAGGAACCTAAAGTCCCCAAAGTGTTTGTAGGGGGGATTACTTTGGGCGAAGTGCCCAAATTTGGGACTGAAGGTCTGTGGACCCGTAGACATGGGAGACATAGGACTCCATTCTTTTAACAAAATCCAGTATGTCCATCACTTGTTCCCACGAAGGGACAGTGCGTTGCAGCCACATACGCGCTACAGCTAATTTAACAGCTAGAAATAGGTAAATACAGAATAGTTTCTGAGGTAGAGTCAATTTCCTAGGCAAGATGTGGAACAGGCATGAACTAGGGGACAGAGGTAAGTGGATATTCCCTGAAGAGCAGTATCGGATTGATTTTTGCCAAAGCGGCTGAATCTGACTGCAAGACCACCAAATATGTTGGGGCGTTCCCAACTCCTCGCAGCCCCTCCAACATTTGGGTGAATTGACTGCCGAGATTTTAAACAAGCGGATGGGAGTCATATGCCATTGTAGCATAACCTTGAGAAATAACTCGTACAGGGTTATGCAGTGTATAGCTTTCTTGGTTAATTGACAGCCATCCGCCATTGTTGTGGTTCGTTTGAAACCATCAGGGAAGATTCCCATCGCCTTACTGGAGGGGATTTATAGAAAACTGGAGGCTTCATGAGCGTAAGATACGAGATGGACAGAAGTTTACTGGGGGATGTCATAGAGTCCCAGCGAACTTCCCAAGCGGTTTTAGACCTTAGTGGGCCCGCACCAAAGCCCCACGAGAGGAGAAGGCTACGTAGTCTCCAGAATTCAAAGTGCAATCGAGGAGGCGGATTAAACTTCCGAAGAAAGTCCTGGTAGTTTAGTAGCTTATCCCCTGCATAGAAATCTGCTATTCTAGTCAGCCCCAAAGCGAGCCATAAGTTGGGATGGGAGTCTGGCAATGACAATAGCAGCCCCCTAAGGGAATGCGATGGCGAGGGATGCGGCGCTACGGTCGAAAGGTTGCGAACCTTATCCCAAAACTGCAAATTTGATTTGACAATAGGATTAGTCAAAAGGGCTGGCGTCCTAGAGTGTCTAGGGATCCACACTAGATCTTGTAGGGTGAATCCAGCCGGGAGGGATGCTTGTTCAATCTCTGCCCATCGGCTCTCCAACGGCAGCTTCCATTGGGTTACATGAGAGAGTCTGGCAGCCTCATGGTATTTTAGGATATTGGGGGCAGCCGCCCCACCAGCCAGAAGAGGTTGTTGTAGAATATTAGTAGCAAGTCTCGGAGCCTTATTGCGCCAAATGAATTTGTTACATAGTTGTTGGAATTTGTAAATTGTAGATCTAGGAATCGGGATGGGTAGGGAGCGGAATAGGTAGGTAAGCTTTGGTAGGAGGCTCATTTTGAAGGCCGCGATTCGACCCAGCCATGACAGTGACGGCACATTCCAAGTGTCGGTCGATTTTTCAATAGTTGACAGTAAGGGATTGAAATTCAATTCTATCATCTTCGGAATACTATGTGAGAGATAAACCCCGAGATGTTTGATATGAGTCGTAGACCACGCGAACTTATAAGTGCGTTTCAGTTCATTAAGAGTCCCGTCTGAAATGTTAATAGCATACGCCTCAGTCTTGAGGACATTTAGCTTGTAGTAACTGACTAAGGAGAATTTATTCAGTAGGGAAAATAGATGGGGAAGAGAAGTAATAGGATCCGACACAAGCACCGTTAGATCGTCTGCAAACAAAGCAGTCTTCTGCTCCGTGTAATGGACACATACCCCTCGGATTAAGGGGCATGACCGGATGGCCTCGGCTAAGGGTTCCATCATGAGGGCAAAAATAAGTGGGGACATTGGACATCCTTGTCTCGTGCCGTTCGTTATTGAGAAAGTTCTGGAGCAAAACCCCAGACCCCTGACTACTGCCGACGGGGTAGAGTAAAGAGCCGCGATTGGCGTGATGAAGGGCTCCGGAAGACTAAAGCGCCGCAGCACAGCAAACATATATTTCCAGTTCACCCTGTCGAAGGCCTTCTCAGCGTCCAACGACAGGGTGACACAGGGCAAGTGGGAACCATGAGCTTCAAGGTAGACATTCAGGAGACGTCTTGTATTGTCTGGGCCTTGCCGATGTAGGACAAAGCCCACTTGATCTGGTCTGACCAGTGCTGGTAGTAAAGAATTGAGGCGCGAGGCTAAAATCTTAGCGTACAACTTAACGTCTAGGTTCAACAGTGAAATCGGCCTATAGCTGCGACAAAGGGTCAAGTCCTTTCCCTGCTTCGGGAGAGTAATGATAGTGGCCTGTAAAAATTCGGCCGCAAAGGTGCCCCGTTCGCTTGCTAGCGTAAAGAAACGTCCTAGAACGGGAAGTAGTTGGGTTTGAAACTTTTTATAAAATAGGTCAGAGAAGCCGTCTGGTCCTGGTGATTTAAAGGCCTTAAGAGATTTGATAGCTTTTTTAATTTCTATTAGTGAAATGGGGTTCTGCAAAGAGTCAATGCAGTCTTGTGGGGCCGAAGGGAGGTTCAGCGAGGCTAAAAATGTCTCAATATTCTCAGATGTTGGAGGGCTAATTGAGCCGTCCTGTTGTAGATTATAGAGGGCGGCATAGTAATCTGCAAAAGCATTGCCAATATCTGTGGGTTTTATAACACACCGTCCATCTATCTTCAGCATGGGGATGCGCGCTGCCGCCGTTTTCTGGCGTAATCTATTGGCCAATAATCTATCAGCTTTATTACCCTTATGGTAGTATAATTCTTTAAGCCGTAGGAGTCTCACGGCTGTCCTCTCGGACTCCAACTGTACTATACGGGCCTTAAGATCCACTAGTTGTTTGGACAGTGTATCTGTGGGGTTCATTTTATGTTCCCCAGAAATCTTTTGGAGGCTCATAGTAAGTTGTGCAAGGGTTTCTCCTTTGCGTTTTTTCTCGGCTGCTGCTATTTTTATAAACGACCCTCGGATATATGCTTTCAGTGCAGCCCATAAAGTGAAGTCGTCAACTTCACCATTGTCATTAGAAGCTAGAAACTCGGTAATGTCTTCAGCAATGGAAGCCTCCGTTCCAGGATTGGAAAACAAGTGAGGATGCAAGCGCCATGTTGCCGCTCGTTGAAGTTCTATGGAGGATCGTAAATTAATATATACAGGATCATGGTCGGACCATGGGCATTGAGGAATCCAAGTACGAGTCACACCATCCAGAAGACCCGGGTCACAGAAGAAAAAATCTATCCGCGAATATGAGCGATGTACTGGAGAGAAATAAGTATAATCCCGAGCAGTCGAGTTAAGGGCACGCCAGATGTCAAATAGATTGAAGCGGTAGATTAAGTGTCGAAATTGGTGCGATAATTCAGCCATTGGCTTAGGGAATTTTCGGGGGGTGTCCGATCGTCTATCCAGATTGGGGTCCCATATAAGATTGAAATCCCCGGCGAGGAGCAAAAGGCCCTGACGCAGAGTCTCCAGTTTCTGGAGAAACTTGCGTAGAGACCGAATGTGTTGTTTATTAGGTCCATAATAAGAGGCTAGCGTATACAGCGCACCGTCCAGTTTACAGACTAGAATCAGGTATCGTCCCTGAGGGTCAGAGTCGACAAAAATTTTCTCATAAGAGACATCTTTATGTATGAGGATAGCCGTTCCTCTTGATTTCTGAGAGAAACTGGCAGTTTCAACTATCGGATACAATTTAGACTGGATGGGTGTCTTTGTACCTTTTACCCAGTGGGTCTCTTGAAGGAAAACCAGGTGGGCCCGAGCCTTGGCTAAAGATCTAAGGCAGAGACTGCGCTTAGTCGGAGAGTTGAGTCCTCTCACATTGTGAGTGACACAACATTATGGCATAGTTACAAATGTGCGTCCTCTCGCTATAGACTGGGGTCGGGCGGATTGTCAGGACAGTGGTGGGTAGTTGGGGAAGGGACAAAAAGGGCGGAGGACACGAAAGGAAGAGGGGAAGAAAAGGGAGAAAAAAAAAAGAAAAAAAAAGAAGGATTGCTTAGGATAAATACAATTCAACACAGTCTCATAAATAAAAGAAAATAATACTGGTATAAACAATATTCAAGTTAAAACGTACAAACAGTCAAATAAGAGTACAAGGTGCGGTATATAATCAAGATAAACCGCGTATGCAGTCTCTAGAATACTTTTCCAGAGTACTTTAAGTGGGGGGAGTGGTAGCCAGTGCCAGCTGGCAATTTAGTTATTAAATCCGCATCATTGGGAGAGCTTGACAGGGGAAAGAAAGAGTAAAGTGTGAATGGAAGAGAATAGGGAGGGGTAAGTACACACACAGGCCCCGGATCCAGGGGGGAAAGATTGACAGAGTGGGTAGAAAAGAAAAGAGAGGGTCAAGATGGGATAAAAGGAAGAGAGAGAAGAAAAAAAAAAAAAAAAAAAAGGGGGGGGGGAAGAGAAGAGGGGGAGAGTGGGGGGAAATAGCATCAATTTCGGACCAAATCTATTAATGCAATAATAGTGAATGTTAAACATCAACATAACAGTGAGAATCTAAAGCAAAATTGGTGCGATAATTCAGCCATTGGCTTAGGGAATTTTCGGGGGGTGTCCGATCGTCTATCCAGATTGGGGTCCCATATAAGATTGAAATCCCCGGCGAGGAGCAAAAGGCCCTGACGCAGAGTCTCCAGTTTCTGGAGAAACTTGCGTAGAGACCGAATGTGTTGTTTATTAGGTCCATAATAAGAGGCTAGCGTATACAGCGCACCGTCCAGTTTACAGACTAGAATCAGGTATCGTCCCTGAGGGTCAGAGTCGACAAAAATTTTCTCATAAGAGACATCTTTATGTATGAGGATAGCCGTTCCTCTTGATTTCTGAGAGAAACTGGCAGTTTCAACTATCGGATACAATTTAGACTGGATGGGTGTCTTTGTACCTTTTACCCAGTGGGTCTCTTGAAGGAAAACCAGGTGGGCCCGAGCCTTGGCTAAAGATCTAAGGCAGAGACTGCGCTTAGTCGGAGAGTTGAGTCCTCTCACATTGTGAGTGACACAACATTATGGCATAGTTACAAATGTGCGTCCTCTCGCTATAGACTGGGGTCGGGCGGATTGTCAGGACAGTGGTGGGTAGTTGGGGAAGGGACAAAAAGGGCGGAGGACACGAAAGGAAGAGGGGAAGAAAAGGGAGAAAAAAAAAAGAAAAAAAAAGAAGGATTGCTTAGGATAAATACAATTCAACACAGTCTCATAAATAAAAGAAAATAATACTGGTATAAACAATATTCAAGTTAAAACGTACAAACAGTCAAATAAGAGTACAAGGTGCGGTATATAATCAAGATAAACCGCGTATGCAGTCTCTAGAATACTTTTCCAGAGTACTTTAAGTGGGGGGAGTGGTAGCCAGTGCCAGCTGGCAATTTAGTTATTAAATCCGCATCATTGGGAGAGCTTGACAGGGGAAAGAAAGAGTAAAGTGTGAATGGAAGAGAATAGGGAGGGGTAAGTACACACACAGGCCCCGGATCCAGGGGGGAAAGATTGACAGAGTGGGTAGAAAAGAAAAGAGAGGGTCAAGATGGGATAAAAGGAAGAGAGAGAAGAAAAAAAAAAAAAAAAAAAAGGGGGGGGGAAGAGAAGAGGGGGAGAGTGGGGGGAAATAGCATCAATTTCGGACCAAATCTATTAATGCAATAATAGTGAATGTTAAACATCAACATAACAGTGAGAATCTAAAGCAAAAGGGTAAACCAGCCCCCTGTTCAGCACCCCACCTCCACATCCCGAAAATCGCAGGTAGTTCGTCAACCCATCTAATAGAAGATGGGACTGATAGTATGCTAATGGTGGAGGAAGCATGCAGCACAGGATGGCCCAGGTATTGCAAAATATATCAGCCAAGATGTGGCTCCACATAACCATACAACATATAAAGGGTAGTACAATGTAAGAAAACATCAACAGTATTGATATATTAGGCCATCAGCTGGCGGAATGTATCCGCCCCGCCAACCGAGTAAACTTTTGTAGTACCCAACAATAAAATAACCGCTATGGTAAAAACAACATATAATCTGTACATTGCAGTAAGTTCACGGCATCTTCAAGCACTATCAATTAAATACTAGAGAACTATTATGCCAGTTGGAAAGCACAATACTTCCCGGTGTTGCGGGCGGCAGACAATGCCCGAACCCATTGTAAGATAGATGGGGGGGGATGTCACCGAAAGAGGTACCGTGGAGCACAAGTGGCATATACAACACAGCATACATCATCTGTAATTTAGGTGAATTAGACAGTAAATGACAAATCTGAGAGAACAATGCATATGAGAGCGAGGTCACCACAAAATGGTGCATTCAGTGTTGCATCTCCATTATGCGGCCATCTCACGCTCTAGATAAACAAAGCATACTAACAATAAGAGAGTAAAATATGCTCTTAAAAGCTCAGGTGTTTCCCGGGCCCCCATAGCAAATAGAAAAGGTTATCCCCAGTAGGAGGTGAGACTTGGAGAGAAGAGAGAAGAAAAAGAGAAGGAAAAAAGAGAGGAAAAAGAGAGAGAAGAAGAGAAAAAAAAAAATGGAAGAAAGAAGGAAAGAAAGAACAAAAAGATAGTAAGTAGTATAGAGAGTAGACACATATACACTTTAAAATAAAATACTTTGCATATATCAAACCTAAGGAGGAGGAAAAAAAAAGAGAAAACATTGAGCAATGGAAAGTCACTTGTAAATTATATTGACAGATGGTTAGTGAGCAGTGGGGAGGTGGAGATGCTCCACCACCCCTATACCTCATGTGCAGTCATCGTCATCTGCTCGTGCCTGAGTAGTTGTAGCTAAGTCACTGGATGGTCTTTGGGGTAAAGGACCCCATTGTGGGACCATAGGGTTCAAAGAGCTTTGTAGTGGAGAGTCAGGTGAAGATGAAGATGTGGCACTCCATTTTTGCAGAAGGTTGTGACTTTGTTCAAGAGTGGTCACAATATACTGCTGGTTGTCCTTGAGAACAAAAAGTCTGGTCGGATGACCCCATCTGTACTTTATGTTGTTTGTCCTAAGAAACTTGGTGAAACTTCCAAAAGACTTTCGCTGCTGGAGGGTGTGGTGAGAGAGATCGGCAAAGATGTTAATGTCCTGAAATTGTTCAGGCAAGGTGGGTTTGGACATAGAGGCTCTTACTAACCTCTCTTTGTATGTGTAGAAGTGTAGCCGAACAATGACATCTCTTGGTTTATCAGTTGCTAGGCTTCTAGGGCGTAGAGCCCTGTGTGCCCTATCAATGAGTCCCTCATTTGGATTTGCCGGTGGTGCCAGATGATTGAAAAATTCAGAGAGGTGGGTGACCAAGTCACTAGAGGATATGCTTTCAGGGATCCCCCTGAGGCGTAGATTATTCCGGCGGGATCGGTCTTCAGCATCCGCCACTTTGTTTTCTAGCATAATAAGCTGTTCCGCCAAACTCTGGGCATATGCAAGGACATTACCCTGTTCAACTATCATGTCTTCCTGCTTCCTCTCAATTGTGTCCACTCTTTCAGAAGTAGATGTCAAATCTCGCCGCATCTCAGCCAGCGAGGCAGTTATTTGGGACTGAAAAGAGGAGTGATGTGCCTCAAGCAAAGTTTGCAATGATGATAAGATAAACGAAGGTGTCACCGTTGTTGGGGCAGCATCTTGGAGGGCTTGGAGGGTATTGGATACTAAATCTGATCCATGTGTTGAGGTATTAGTGCTATCTTGTGAATCTTCATTTGTAGATAATATCATAGGATTGAAATGGTCCACCACAGTCCTTTTAGGGCCACCTACCGGCTTTGGTTTCCGTTTGTTGGATTGTGCCATCTTCAGGACTTCAAATGGCACACCTGACAATTAAGAGCACAGGACACAGCTAGAAGATCAAAATTTTATAAACTGATGTTGCAGAGTAAGCCAGAGTAATGTGTATATGTAGTAGGATCCGGAGCCTGAGGGGCTTCCCCTCCCCTTAGGCAATACAATTAGCAGCACATTTTAAGGTAGAGGAGTGCTGTTGATTCTCTTAAGGCGATTCTTGTGTTTCACCTATGTTGCTGTTGGTGTAATATAGGATTTCCCGACCTCCGCTGGGGTAGTTGTCACTCAGGGTCAGGTATCATGTATGGCACCCTCCTGAGGGAGTGCCCCCTTTTGGGCGAAGCAGGAAAAAGGAGATGGGGTATGACCCGTCACCACTGAGGATAGCGGGAAAGGGAGGAGGGTGTCACATCTGGCCCTGGGAATCAATGAAGTCTGGTATTACAGCAGTACTTTAGAATAATGTTCACCATCAATTTTGGCACTGAGGGTCTTATCCAAAAAGAAAAAATACACAGCTGTACAGTAACTTGTAAAAAAAAAAGGCCACAGTTCTTAATGTTAGTAAGAGAGCTTTTGCTGCACAGAGGCTAATGTTATCTGATTTAGGCGTGTGGAGGATCAGTATAGAGCAAAGTGTCCAAATATGAAGGCAAAATAAATGAGGTATATTGCAGTCTACACACTGGTAATTAGAGGATTTCACATTATAAAGAGCGATAGTATAGTGTGTAAAGATTTAAAGTAATGGTTTCCATTTGCCACCCACAGAGTTGTAAGGCTTATTCAAAGAAAATCGCAGTGAGGTAGCAGTTGTATACAATGCTTCAACAGAAGGTAGAATGATGGCTATAAAGCCAAATCTAAGGAACCGGAATTGAATGTCTCTTAGTGAAAGAAAGAAAGAAAAAAAAGCAAGTTGTTGGTTACTTACAAACTGCCACGTGGGATGCCGTTAGGAGTGTTGAGTTTCTAGTACCATAAAAAACTGGTTGTTAACCAGTATATTCACCTCTCCCAGTGTGCTTGGTAGTCCGGTAGTTCAAGGAGATGGTCCTGCAGTAATCAGGTGTAATTCCGCCAGTGAAGGCTTAACTGCGTGTGCCGGTGTAGGCCGCGACCACGGCCTTTCCTGTAAAATGGTCTGGAGCTCCCAAGCGGGTGTTATTTGCGATTGTAAATTTTTGCAAAAACGAGCAAGAAACAGTGCCGGGTGGTTGTAGTAGCTGCCCTAGATATATTTTGGGCAATTTCGCTGTATTTAGCAGGTTATATGAGCTAAAATAACACTTTTGTGGCCAGAGGTCTGTCTCCACACTTCCTACCAGTTTGGCTGCCGGCTCCGCCCCCATCCTATGTTCACTTTTTAAACAGTTTCACAGTACTAATTTTGTATGAGTGTCTCAGTAGCTGTGGTTCATGTGTTAAACAATCACACTCTTTTACAGAGTAAGCTGCTTCATCACAAAAATGAACATCAAGGATATCGTTTATCTCTGTTGATTGTATACCTGGAATATGCTATCACTGGTATGGACTTGTATTGTATAATTTCATTGTCACCCTTGATTTTCAATAAAAAATAAATATATATATATATATAAAAAAAAATTTTTTAAAAACACGCCAGCACCCATTACTTTTTAAAAACTCAGTGGAAACCAACAATGTTCAGAGTTGAATTACAGGAAAAGGGGGCAAAATAAATAATGAAATTATTTTGCAATGTTTTTAAACTGCACATAATTAAACAACCTCATACCTCTGCAAAGGGATTAAACACAGCATATGTTGTGCTCCCAGGTGAAATGATGCTAAGGGTGAGCATCATACGTAACTATTTGCTGGTACTAACTGTGTACTACTTAGTGTGGGAGCATTCTTGGTACGTAATTTAAACAATGTATTTTAGCAACATCCTAATAATGATACTTATCTGTCCCTACCTGGCCTCAGGATGGATACAGAATAAGAAGGGGTCTCCAGGAAAGAACAGCTCATTAGCTTGCTCTTTGGTGATTTACCACCTGGCCTCAGCATGGGTATGAGATAAGATATGCATGCAAAACAATGATAATTTTGTTAACAAAATGACCGTAGCTATCCTTACCTACTCTCATAAAAAGTCAAGATTGCCTCCTATACAAATAACGCAGGTGGTGATGCCAGAATGGCTTTTGAGAAATGTTAATTTAATGCAAGACTGCAGAAAAATGTTATAATTTCAGTGGCCTAGATTTAGAGTTTGGCGGCAGCCGTCAAAACCAGCGTTAGAGGCTCCTAACGCTGGTTTTTACCGCCCGCTGGTATTTGGAGTCAGTCAGGAAAGGGTCTAACGCTCACTTTTAGGGGTTAATAAGTGTAGGTAGGTGGCGGCGACGTTGGGGGCTGCAGATTAGGGGTTAATAAATATAATATAGGGGTCGGCGGTATTAGGGGCAGCAGATTAGGGGTACATAGGGATAACGTAGGTGGCGGCGGTGTACGGAGCAGCAGATTAGGGGTTAAAAAATTTTAATAGAGTGGCGGCGATGTGGGGGGGCCTCGGTTTAGGGGTACATAGGTAGTTTATGGGTGTTAGTGTACTTTAGAGCACAGTAGTTAAGAGCTTTATAAACCGGCGTTAGCCCAGAAAGCTCTTAACTACTGACTTTTTTCTGCGGCTGGAGTTTTGTCGTTAGATTTCTAACGCTCACTTCAGCCAAGACTCTAAATACCGGCGTTAGAAAGATCCTATTGAAAAGATAGGATACGCAAATGGCGTAGGGGGATCAGCCAATCAGATTGAGCTCGCATTCTATTGGCTGTTCCGATCAGCCAATAGAATGCAAGCTCAATCTGATTGGCTGATCGGATCAGCCAATCGGATTGAACTTGATTCTGATTGGCTGATTCCATCAGCCAATCAGACTTTTCTTACCTTAATTCCGATTGGCTGATAGAATCCTATCAGCCAATCGGAATTCGAGGGACGCCATCTTGGATGACGTCCCTTAAAGGAACCGTCATTCGTCGGTGAAGATGGATGTTCCGCGTCGGCGGGATGAACATGGATCCGGAAGAAAAAAGATTGAAGATGCCGCTTGATAGAAGACTTCAGCCCGATCATGGACCTCTTCAGCTCCTGCTTGGATGAAGACTTCAGCCCGATCATGGACCTCTTCAGCCCCCCGCTTGGGCTTGGATCAAGACATCGGAGGAGCTCTTCTGGATCGATCGGTGAACCCGGCGTGGTGAAGATAAGGTAGGAAGATCTTCAGGGGCTTAGTGTTAGGTTTATTTAAGGGGGGTTTGGGTTAGATTAGGGGTATGTGGGTGGTGGGTTGTAATGTTGGGGGGGGGTATTGTATGTTTTTTTTACAGGCAAAAGAGCTGAATTCTTTGGGGCATGCCCCGCAAAGGGCCCTTTTCAGGGCTGGTAAGGTAAAAGAGCTTTTCTATTTTAATTTTAGAATAGGGTAGGGCATTTTTTTATTTTGGGGGTCATTGTTATTTTATTAGGGGGCTTAGAGTAGGTGTAATTAGTTTAAAATTGTTGTAATATTTTTCTAATGTTTGTAAATATTTTTTTATTTTTTGTAACTTAGTTCTTTTTTATTTTTTGTACTTTAGTTAGTTTATTTAATTGTATTTATTTGTAGGTATTGTATTTAATTAATTTATTGATAGTGTAGTGTTAGGTTTAATTGTAGATAATTGTAGGTAGTTTATTTAATTTATTTATTGATAGTGTAGTGTTAGGTTTAATTGTAACTTAGGTTAGGATTTATTTTACAGGTAATTTTGTAATTATTTTAACTAGGTAACTATTAAATAGTTATTAACTATTTAATAGCTATTGTACCTGGTTAAAATAAATACAAAGTTGCCTGTAAAATAAATATTAATCCTAAAATAGCTACAATATAATTATAATTTATATTGTAGCTATATTAGTGTTTATTTTACAGGTAAGTATTTAGCTTTAAATAGGAATAATTTATTTAATAAGAGTTAATTTATTTCGTTAGATAAAAATTATATTTAACTTAGGGGGGTGTTAGGGTTAAGGTTACTTAGCTTTAGGGGTTAAAAAATTTATTGGTGAGCTCCGGTCGGCAGATTAGGGGTTAATGCTTGAAGTTAGGTGTCGGCGATGTTAGGGAGGGCAGATTAGGGGTTAATACTATTTATTATAGGGTTATTGAGGCGGGAGTGAGGCGGATTAGGGGTTAATACATTTATTATAGTAGCGGTGCGGTCCGGTCGGCAGATTAGGGGTTAATAAGTGTAGGTAGGTGGCGGCGACGTTGGAAGCTGCAGATTAGGGGTTAATAAATATAATATAGGGGTCGGCGGTATTAGGGGCAGCAGATTAGGGGTACATAGGGATAACGTAGGTGGCGGCGGTGTACGGAGCGGCAGATTAGGGGTTAATAATAATATGCAGGGGTCAGCGATAGCGGGGGCGGCAGATTAGGGGTTAATAAATATAACATAGGGGTCGGTGGTGTTAGGGGCAGCAGATTAGGGGTACATAGGGATAACGTAGGTTGCGGCGGTGTACGGAGCGGCAGATTAGGGGTTAATAATAATATGCAGGGGTCAGCGATAGCGGGGTCGGCAGATTAGGGGTTAATAAATGTAAGGTTAGGGGTGTTTAGACTCGGTGTACATGTTAGGGTGTTAGGTGCAGACTTAGGAAGTGTTTCCCTATAGGAAACAATGGTGCTGCGTTAGGAGCTCAACGCTGCTTTTTTGCAGGTGTTAGGTTGTTTTTTCAGCTCAAACAGCCCCATTGTTTTCTATGGTGGAATCGTGCACAAGCACGTTTTTGAAGCTGGCCGCGTCCGTAAGCAACGCTGGTATTTAGAGTTGCAGTGGCGGTAAATATGCTCTACGCTCCCTTTTTGGAGCCTAACGCAGCCCTTCTGTGAACTCTAAATACCAGCGGTATTTAAAAGGTGCGGGGGGGAAAAAGCCAGCGTAGCTAACGCACCCCTTTGGCCGCAGAACTCTAAATCTAGCCGAGTGTGTTTTAGGCACCTTAAATGTGCATAGGTAAAAAGATATAGGAAACATTTTGCTATGGCGCTGCAAGCATTTCATCTCCCAAGCCGAACATGACCTGGGAACTAGTTAGGGTTAGCAATTACACATGGCAGCCAATTAATGGCAGTTTCCTGTTTGGAAGGTGCAATGATTGCAGCTCCCAGGTAGGGCTCTAACTATGAGCCAGATTACAAGCGAAGTGCTAATTAACGCTCCCACTCGAGCATTAACTGTGCTAGAAGTAAGCTTTTTGAGCTCATCAGGTTGTGCTTGTATTATGAGTTGAAAGTAAACTATTTTCGCTCACACGCTAACCCGAAAAGCGCAAAAAGCCAAAGTTAGAATATCGCATGCGCGTTCACGTATTCCCCAGAAGTCAATGGAGAAAACAAAAATGGGGAAAAAAAAACTAACACTGCTCTCTCACGCAAACCCAATCGCAAATACCCATGGACTCTAACCCAACATGAAAATATAAATATTTCCCAATCCAATGTTCTTCACATACAAGAATATGTTCTATTTATTCATAAATAAATATTACTACAAATATCTGCCTTTTTTTGGTACAATATATATCTATACCTATATATCAATATGAATATATATAGGTATAGATATATACAGATATACTTAGGACATAATCTGCTATGTCCAGAACATTGGAATGTGAAATATTTACACTAAATACATAGTTAAAACCTTTATTAAATATGAATATTGCATAAATATGCTTTTACATGTTAAGTGAATGTAAACATTAATCAATTAGTGCCCGGTTTTTAAATATACTATTAAAAACGGGGCACTTTCATTGCACCGTATTTTATTTTAAATACTTACCCTTTACTTCTTCAAAGCCGCATCGGCATCCCCAGCCTTCAGGTCCTCTGTAAATACGTCACCAATGACGAAACCAACATCCTCCAATCACGGCAGGGTCTCACGAGATGGACGCTCTGGGGGGGGGGAAGCCGTGATTGGAGGAAGCCGGTTTCGTCATTGGTGATGTATTTACAGAGGACCTGCAGGCGGGGGATGCCGATCCAGCTTTGAAGAAGTAAAAGGTAAGTATTTGTAAAAATTACGGTGAAATGTAAACTCAATGAAAGTGCACCTGTTTTTAATAGTATTTTTAAAAACCGGGCAGTAATTGATGAAAGTTTACATTCACTTTAACTGCAAAGGGCTAAACTGCACTTGTATATATGTTTATATATATGTGTACATATGTATTTATGTGTTTATATGTGTATATATGTCTGTAAATACACGTATACACATAGAAATACATAAAAACATATGTACACATATATACATATATATATATATACATAGATATACATCTTTAGACATGTATATTTATGTTAAAGCCCTTTGCCTGCTTTTTTTTTTCTAACACCTGAGACTTCATATCTTTGAGTCCTTATAAATTTTTTGTAGAAAAAACAGAAGGTTCAGTACAAAAAGTGCTCCTCGATTAGAGCTAACCAATAAGTGCAATATAAATTGGGTGATAGAATGTGTTTTATATCAAATTATTTCTATATATTATATCCCATAAAAAAGAACATATATTGGATATGACAATGATTTTAATTTAAAACAGCTAAAATGCAAATTGTAAACAAGGTTGATGCCGGCATTAGTAAAAAAGCAAGTGAAAAATGGTTGAACAATACCTATATACAGAATACAATGTACAATAGATTATATAGCAAGATTTATGCTATATGCAAATTATGGATGCATGAAATATAGATTCAATGTCCACAAAACAAGGATTAATTTATTGTTATGGCTTAGATGATTTAACGCTATGACAAAGATATATGAAATAACGATTGTATCCTTGACGATGAGACACTATGAAAAATAAGTAACAATCTTCGGCTGTGCACAGCTTAATAACTCACTGTTTGTGGTAATGTTAGACTGATTCAGGTTCCGTTAGACGCTCAGAAGGACGTGATGACGTCAGAGCATGTGACCAGTGTCTTTCTATGCTGATGGTTCCGTATTAGAAATTACTTTGTTGGAAGTTTGAACAAAGTTTCTACGTAATTGATGATCCAATTAAGGCTGAAGGGAAACTGTTTTCTCAATTGTAGCGAATTAGGTTCTATTGATTCCTTCAAAGTCGATTGTCAGACTAAATACGAAGCACACCAGGAATTATACATACAGTTTGTTCAACAGTGTATAAAAGACAAACAATGAACCTGCATTGTGCTATAAAAAGGGATAAAGTATTTTATACAGGAATTATTCATATGCCCAAAACCAGAGTATTTAAGAAATTTCTACGCGTTTCGGTAGACCCAGCTACCTTTATCAAGATCTTGATAAAGGTAGCTGGGTCTACCGAAACGCGTAGAAATTTGCTTACTACACATCTATATATCTGGGAATTTACGTATTTATGCAGGTTCATCCCCATTTCTTAAATACTCTGGTTTTGGGCATATGAATAATTCCTGTATAAAATACTTTATCCCTTTTTATAGCACAATCCAGGTTCATTGTTTGTCTTTTATATACTGTTGAACAAACTGTATGTATAATTCCTGGTGTCCTTCATATTTAGTCTGACAATCAACTTTGAAGGAATCAATAGAAACTAATTTGCTACAATTGAAAAAACACAGTTTCCCTTTAGCCTCAATTGGATCATCAATCACGTAGATACTTTGTTCAAACTTCCAACAAAGTAATTTCTAATACGGAACCATCAGCGGTGAAAGACTCTGGTCACATGCTCTGACGTCATCACTTCCTTCTGAGCGTCTAACGGAACCTGAATCAGTCACATTACCATGAACAGTGAGTTATTAATCTGTGCACAGCCGAAGATTGTTACTTACTTTTCATAGTGTCTCATCGTCAAGGATACAATCGTTATTTCATATATCTTTGTCATAGCGTTAAATCATCTAAACCATAACGATAAAATAAACCTTGTTTTGTGGACATTGAATCTATATTTCACACATCCATATTTTGCATATAGCATAAATCTTGCTATATAATCTATTGTACATTGTATTCTGTATATAGGTATTGTTCAACCATTTTTCACTTGCTACAAGCGTCTATTATAGTAATTGTTTTTTTTTTATTTTTAAATCTTTTTTATTGAGGTTTCAAAAAGTTACAGACAATAAAATAGGTCCAAAAGGCGGTTACAACAGAAAATTAATATGAATATATACAGCAGAATATCAGCAGAGAGAGCAACATGTGGAGACTGGAGAATGTATCTACCCTATGTTAGAGATTATGCCTTAAAATCCTTGAATAATGATCTCTACTATATAACAACATAATGCCCTCTTAAGTAGAGAGGGTCACTGCCATAATATGTCATGAAACTAAATGACAAATTTCCTATGGATATTTAGAATAAGGGTGCTGTGATTGATGTGTACATCTGGAGACAGTCTAGGACCTAGAACTATGCAACCTCATTTTTATTTTGCTCAAACAGTATTCCACCAGATGACAATAAAATGAGACAAGTCCCTAGGACCCGCTTAGACTCAGGGTGTTGTCTCTATAGGGGTGTATATAAGAGCATTTAACAGACAGAGGCCTCTATACAATTTTGAGGTTGAGAAATTAAATGGAGTAAATAATCTGAGGCTATATGTAGGAGTAGTTTATCAGATGCCATCTGATGGTAGTGATAGGTGAAATAGGTAGCGGGCAAGGGCCGCCTAAAATGAGGGAAGAAGGAGGAAAGTAGTCAGCGGGCAAAAGCCGCTCAAAATTGGGAAAAAAGAAAGGATGGGCTTTTTATATTATATGGAAGGGTTTTAGACTATATGAAGGAGGGGATGTTTGTACCATGCAATAATAAAGGGGGGAGCTCTAAATATACTATTTAAGTAGACACTACACTGGGTGGGTGTACTGCAATACTAATACGTCCCTCATAACTATTCTAGTGGGAGGTATGGAAATCTTGGAGGGGGTGGGTATAGATGTATAGGGTGTGTTCTGACTCTATAGGACCCATTAACCTATATACTGTCAGTTCGAATAATGAAGTTACTAAGAACCTGTATAGCTGTCCCAGAGCTATATAGCTATTACACAAACGGGTCAGACTATAAGTAAAAGACATCACAACCATGGTAGGGGCATAATAAATGTCCACTAATACATATGTATCAAAGTCTCACCTCTCCTCATACTGAGGTGTATTGATGTACTGGAAAGGGGAGATTGTGAATAGAGTTTTCTCTAAGTGGGTATCTTGGGGGCTCCTAAGTTTTAAAGTGGAGTAGATGAGAGTATTTTAGTCTAGGTTTGACTGTCTCTACATAAATTGGTCTAGGAGCAGTGAGTACTAGCGGCTTACATGATGTCCACTAAGGGTCTAAAGCAAATGTAGTATAGTTAGCTGAACTAATTGAGTGGAGATCAGTTGGTATTAAGGGTGGTAAGTTGTATACTAGCAATCCTAATATATCTAAATAGGTGTACATTAGGTGTCTGAATATAAATATTTATATCCCCAGTAGAGGGCATGATCTCTCTATTAAACAGGAAGAAACTTGATGGTAGGCATGAGCATGAATATATAAACATTTGAGGAGAAAAAGAAAAATAGAGAAAAAAACAACCATATAGTTCACAATAAAAACCTGTTGGGGCTAAATAGCCCAGGAGCTAACTTAACGGGATAGGAACATATAGGTCAATAAATGTTCATTCAAACTATGATAAGGTAATGGAGGCCACATCCTAACCTCCTATGTCTTATGAGGGAGAAACAGGGTAGTGTGTTAATGTCATAAGTTCTCCATAGGTGAGTAATGGGGTGTACTATACTGGAGATGTCATACACAATAGTCCCGCTATCCCAGCCCTTTCTTTGGCGGGTGAGGCAATCCAGCGAGGGCAAGAGGTGGTAGTCTATCAAAACCGTGGTGCAGCCAAAAGATCAATGTGAACCATTTACCATGGAGAGTTAGTGATCTCAGCCTAGTATACGAGCTGCGGGGGATTTGTTTCTTTATGTCCGTGATGCGTGTGCTGAACTGATTGTCTCTCTGGACTTCCCTACTACTAGGTGCTATGTCGGTGGTTCTCTTTACCCCAACCGAGGTCTTCCTGCACAGTCGTCAATCAATCTTACCCTCCTGGGGCACAGTTGCGAGGAGCTCCGGTAAGGGGCAAGTAGGCTTGGTGGATGTGAGGTGGCTGAGCAAAGGCGCAGGTGATACCAGTATTCTGCGGTAAGGAACAAAGTCCGGCTGTTCTTGTGTATCTCTTGACCGACTCTCAGGGTCTGACTTGGGTAAGTAGGTACCGCTCCCATCTTCTTGTCTCACATCGCGTAGCAAATAGATTTCTTCTGTGTCCGCCATCTTAGCTGGATCGCCATGCTCCCTATCTCCGGTCATCCTGAAGATGTTAGTGAGGTCACTGAAATAGCTGTTCATGCGGTGATCTAGGCCATTCAAAAGTGCTCATATCTGTGGGGTTAGATCTTCCTCCATAGAAGGCTGAGTACTGTATGGTTTTAAACCCTTGAATGATATCAGGACAAAAGTATAATCTCCCGGGCTGCCCACACGCGGGAAGAGGGGGGTAGAAGTTGTGATATAGGCCGCAACGCTCCGAATCTAAGTTAGTAAAGTTAATCACGATTATTTTGGTATATCCAGGAACCGGGTTGCTTCTTTATGTAGTTTAGGTGCTATTTATATTAAAAGCTTGGGATATTAATACAAACGTTAACTGTTCCTGCAGAGTAGATTCGGAGCTACACAATTCTGCGTCTTCTCATGTCAGTGGCTTGGTCACGCCCCCTAGTAATTGTTTTTAATATGTTATTCATTGTATATTAATGATTTTTTACTGATGCCGGCATAAACCTTGTTTACAATTTGCATTTTAGCTGTTTTAAATTAAAATCATTGTCATATCCAATATATGTTCTTTTTTATGGGAAATAATATATAGAAATAATTTGATATAAAACACATTCTATCACCCAATTTATATTGCACTTGTTGGTTAGCTCTAATCGAGGAGCGCTTTTTGTCCTGAACCTTCTGTTTTTTTCTACTATATAGATTACTGTGTAAGGAAATAGTAATCAGACAGGGACAGATAGCAATTAACCCATTTAGGTATCACTCACACCATATTTCATTTTGTATGTTTCTTATAAATTTTTTGTGCAATATTTTTTTAATAATTTTTATTAGTTTGTCAGTGTTAGTGTAACTGTACTTTGTAATGTATTTTTTATGTGTTTTGTGCGACGCTTTTTTTTGCGTAACAGTTAAAGGGACACTGTACTCAAAAAATTTATTTCGTGATTCACATAGAGCATGCATTTTTAAGCAACTTTTTAATTTACTCCTATTATCAAATTTTCTTCATTCTCTTGGTATGTTTATTTGAAAAGCAAGAATGTAAGTTTAGATGCCGGCCCATTTTTGGTGAACAACCTCGGTCACCTTGGGAAATATATTAGCACCAAGTATGCTGAGAAGTGACAAACAAGTGACCAGCTCTTGGTTACATCACAATGGGACATTCAAATGTGGTAGACTAAACTGTGGCTCCTGCGATCATATTCGCAGTAGTGAAACATTCCAATCTACTGTTACTGGACAAACTTTTCCTACTAAAGGATGTATAAATTGTAGAAGTACATACATCATTTATTTGGTGGAATGTAATCTTTGCCAGAAACAGTACCTAGGAAGAACCACTAGGGAAGTTGGCAAACGCATCAAAGAGCATTTGTCTTACATATCCAATAAGGTCTCCTGTTCAGCACTATCTAAACATTTCATTGAAATACATGGTCAAAATACCAAAACATTGAGATGGCAAGCCATTGAACAAATTAGGAAACCCCCAAGGGGTCTAGATAAATTTCCAATTTTGTGCAAACAGGAGACTTATTGGATATTTAAGATGAAGAGCTTGTTACCCTTAGGTTTTAATTCTGAGTTCGACATCATCAATTATTGGCAAAGATGATCAAGCATTACCTTGGTGTGCTTCTTTACCTAGTTTTTTTGGAGGTATAAAAACATTTTTCAATATTGCTTTATCTTAATGTACGTTTTGAGAGTAATATGTTGAATTAAATATGTCTCCAATGAATGGTAAGATGTTGCCATTAATGATTTAATGTCTATTGATTTTTCTTTATTTATTCCCATATGACTTATTGTTATTGTAGGGGACTAGATATAGATTAGTACATCATTTTCTGCATCAGTATATATCCTTGCTTCAACTAAGTGTAAGCATGAATATACATATTTATATTTGTTTGAATATACTTTTATTTCCCATTTTTATAAGCTTCTGTGTTCCATTATAAATATTGTTTGTAAATAAACTAATTACATCTCTGCACAATTTATATGTAATGATATAATATCTGCTTAAAGGGTCTATTATTGTCCTCTCTATCACCTTTTGCTTATATGGTTTAATAATTTTATATATATATCCATTCAATAAGTGTGATTCATTGGTGCCAGTACATATGGAGTTAAAATTTTTGATTGTTGTTTTTAGCCAATTAGGATAAGATACATGCTATTTAAATGTATGTTGCACATGTTTTGAATCAGTCTATGATTACGGTCAGGGAGACCGAAACCGGTCAGACTTTGTTCTGAAATTTTACTGCTTGTCCTTTTGTTTTATCCTGGAATAAAGCACTACGTTTTTTTGATACACTCTTGGCTGACTGCTGAACTTTCTTTATTTTATTTCAACCTGGGTTGTCCTTGCTGATTGGTCAGCACCAATAAACAAGTGCTGTCCATGGTCCTGAAGCAAACATTTGCTGGCTCCTTAGCTGAGGTGCCTTCTTTTTCAAATAAAGATAGCAAGAGAACGAATTAAAATTGATAATAGAAGTAAATTAGAAAGTTGCTTAAAATTGCATGCTCTATCTGAATCATGAAAGAAAAAAAATGTGGGTTCAGTGTCCCTTTAACCAGTGCTCTGAAGTCGCGGTAATTATTTTATTGTAAATCACAATTGCACTCAAGGGATCGAATTTACTTTTAACTCCTAATACCAGTGGTAAGACGACGAGTGCAAAAGAACCGCAATAAACCCCTTATCGCTCATGTGCAAACCCCTTGGGAAAATATAGCATGTTATTGTTACATGAGAATGTTTCATTACAAAAGACCCTAATGATATCTAACATTCTGTGCAGATGTCATTCATTGTTGTTTTGAGAGGCTATGTTAAATGTTGGGGGTACAGAATAGCATAATAACTGGAGAATGCTCTTTTTGCCATGTGTTTTTATATTCAGCAAAAATTTATTTTAGCCAAACTAAAATGTGTTTTAGTTATTTCTTACATATGGAAATACTTAAAAGGACATTAAACACTTTGAGATGGTAATATTAAAGGATAAGTTGTATATATAAAAGAAAAACTGCAATATACTTTCATTATTTATTTTGTCCCCTTTTCCTTTAATTCCATTCTGAAATTCTGAGCTTTTCAGTTTCTGTTAGAAATGGAAGTACTGAACACTGTTATATTCCACACAGTCATTGGCTGCACACTCTAGTGACCTAACTATAACTGTCCCTAATTGGTCACAGCAGAGAAGGTAGCCTAAGTTACAATATGGCTGCTCCTATTGTTTTATAGACACTAAGGGCTAGATTACATGTGGAGCGCTAAATTATTGTTTGCGGGCGTGCAATAATTAACTAGCTATTACAAGTGAAGTGGCTGGTTTATTGCTACCACAAGCTTGCGGCAAAAATTAGCGCTCTGAAAATTAACCAGAGATTTGATCTCTGGTTAATTTTCTTAAAGTGCCCCAAATGCCCTCAAAATAGAGAGCATTATAGGTTTTTTTTTAATAATAATTGCACTAGGCAGTTTTGGGGCTTTAAAGTTGGTGGGAGTGGGGTGTTAGGAAAAAAAACGCACTGAAAAGTTCTTTTACATTGCTTTCTATGGGAACTGTCTCTTCCCATAGACCACAATGTAAATATATATGTATATGATTATATACATATATATTTAAACATGCTGCCCATCGCTGCACTACTTACCCCCTTCGCTGTGCTAAGTTCTGATGCCGCAAGCAATATTTAGCGCCATACTTCTAATCTAGCCCTAAAACATTAACCCCTTAATGACCACAGCACTTTTCCATTTTCTGTCCGTTTGGGACCAAGGCTATTTTTACATTTTTGCGGTGTTTGTGTTTAGCTGTAATTTTCTTCTTACTCATTTACTGTACCCACACATATTATATACCGTTTTTCTCGCCACTAAATGGACTTTCTAAAGATACCATTATTTTCATCATATCTTATAATTTACTATAAAAAAAAATATAAAATATGAGGAAAAATTGAAAAAAACACACTTTTTCTAACTTTGACCCCCAAAATCTGTTACATATCTACAACCACCAAAAAACACCCATGCTAAATAGTTTCAAAATTTTGTCCTGAGTTTAGAAATACCCAATGTTTACATGTTCTTTGCTTTTTGTGCAAGTTATAGGGCCATAAATACAAGTAGCACTTTGCTATTTCCAAACCACTTTTTTCCAAAATTAGCGCTAGTTACATTAGAACACTAATATCTTTCAGGAATCCCTGAATATCCCTTGACATGTATATATTTTTTTTTAGTAGACATCCCAAAGTATTGATCTAGGACAATTTTGGTATATTTCATACCACCATTTCACCGCCAAATGCGATCAAATACAAAAAATCGTTCACTTTTTCACAAATTTTTTCACAAACTTTTGGTTTCTCACTGAAATTATTTACAAACAACTTGTGCAATTATGGCATACATGGTTGTAAATTCTTCTCTGGGATCCCCTTTGTTCAGAAATAGCAGACATATATGGCTTTGGCGTTGCTTTTTGGTAATTAGAAGGCCGCTAAATGCCACTGCGCACCACAAGTGTATTATGCCCAGCAGTTAAGGGGTTAATTAGGGAGCTTTTAGGGAGCTTGTAGGGTTAATTTTAGCTTTAGTGTAGTATAGTAGACAACCCCAAGTATTGATCTAGGCACATTTTGGTATATTTCATGCCACCATTTCACCGCCAAATGCGATCAAATTGAAAAAAAAGTTAAATTTTTCACAATTTTAGGTTTCTCACTGAAATAATTTACAAACAGCTTGTGCAATTATGGCACAAATGGTTGTAAATACTTGTCTGGGATCCCCTTTGTTCAGAAATAGCAGACATATATGACTTTGGCGTTGCTTTCTGGTAATTAGAAGGCCGCTAAATCCTGCTGCGCCTCACACGTGTATTATGGCTAGCAGTGAAGGGGTTAATTAGGGAGTTTGTAGGGAGCTTGCAGGGTTAATTTTAGCTTTAGTGTAGAGATCAGCCTCCCACCTGACACATCCCACCCCCTGATCCCTCCCAAACAGCTCCCTTCCCTCCCCCACCCCACAATTGTCCCCGCCATCTTAAGTACTGGCAGAAAGTCTGCCAGTACTAAAATAAAAGGGTTTTTTAAAAAAAATAAAAAAATTTTTTAGCATATTTACATATGCTAGGGTGTAGGATCCCCCCCTTAGCCCCCAACCTCCCTGATCCCCCCCAAAACCGCTCTCTAACCCTCCCCTCTGCCTCATTGGGGGCCATCTTGGGTACTGGCAGCTGTCTGCCAGTACCCAGTTTGCAAAAAAAAGTGCTTTTTTTATTTTTTTGGGGCTTTTTTCTGTAGTGTAGCTTCCCCCCCCCACACAGACAATCCCCCACCACCTTGCTGATCTTTTTTTTTTTTAAGATTTCGATATATTTATACATTTTTTATTAAATCATTTTCTGTAGTGTAGCGGTTCCCACCCGCTCCCTCCCCGTGCACGCGCCCGCCCCCGCCCTCCCGTGCACGTGCGCGCGTCCGTGCGCGCCCCTGCTCGTCCCCGCCCACGATCCCGCCCCCCCTGCACATAACCAGGGCCATCGATGGCCGCCACCCGCCTCCCGGTCCGGCTCCCACCCACCAACGCAGGTAGCCACCGATCTCCGGTGCAGAGAGGGCCACAGAGTGGCTCTCTCTGCACCGGATGGCTACCAAAGGTTATTGCAGGATGCCTCCATATCGAGGCATCACTGCAATAACCGGAAAGCAGCTGGAAGCGAGCAGGATCGCTTCCAGCTGCTTTCCAAACCGAGGACGTGCAGGGTACGTTCTCAGGCATTAACTGCCTTTTTTTTTGAGGACGTACCCTGCACGTCCTCGGTCGTTAAGGGGTTAAACAACTAATGAAACTTTAAAAAATACATCTACAGGTTATTCTCAGACTAATCTTTTCTTTGAATGCATCATTCTATCTAGCATTTATTTAGTGCTTAGTGCCCCTTTAAGCATTGCTCAGGGGTAGAAATCCATATAAAAGGGAGTTCAATCACATATTGGAAATACAAAGGAAACAACTTGTAGAAAAAAAAAGCTTGCACAGTCAGAGGAGAATAGGGAAACATAAAAACAGAAGATGTAACAGATAATTATACCACAGACAGATTAATAGAGGGAGATAAGCACAGAGGAAATTCATTTAAGGATTTCAATTGCTTTGTTTCTGCACCTGTTTGACCACAGCAAACCACTGATATATTATTGTACCAGAAATGCTGAAAGGTTTACGCTTCTTTGTTTACAGAGGTTGGTACTTCAAGTGTAAGAGATTATATATTGTCTGTCTTATAAATATATCAGTTTATTAGCAGGGTAGATCCATATCACCAATCTAGAATGTTACTGGGTTGATGATCAGTTTCTATATAAAGTTTCAGGATAATTCAGAGAATAGAAAATAAATAGAATTCTGAATTATTGTGGTGAAACTTTTTATAAGTGTGTGGGGAATCTTTTTTTTTTCTTTCATGATTCAGATAGAGCATGCGATTTTAAGCAACTTTATAATTTACTCCTATTATCAATTTTTCTTTGTTCTCTTTTGTATCTTTATTTGAAAATCAGGAATGTAAGCTTACTAGCCTGCCCATCTTTGGTTTAGCACCTTGGTAGCTCTTGCTGATTGGTAGCTAAATGCAGCCACCAATCAGCAAGTGCTATCCAGGGGGCTTCTAAGCTTACACTCCTGCTTTTTCAAATAAAGATACCAAGAGAACAAAGAATATTTGATAATGTAAATTAGGTGTAAATTAGGAAGTTGCCTAAAATTGCTGCACTATCTGAATTGTGAAAGAAAATTTTTGGGTTCAGTGTCCCTTTTAATCAATTCTAGCAGTTTTAGTTTATGAGTTATGCTGGGTAATTATCCCAGTCATGCTAATTTATATAGAGGTTATTTTTTCCAAGAAAGATGGAAATCCTATTAAACAATTACCCTTTATCTGGAAATCAAGTAGCTTTAAGTGCTGGTAAAGTTTCCAATTTGTATAATCAGATCCGGAATGGAAACAATGTTTTTTTTTTTTTATTTTAAATGAGCTTTATTTAGATATTCAAGAAATAACAGGACATTATAAAATTACAAGAAGTTCAAGATACTTATTTATACAAGTTTCGTAACTCTAACAGAATAGAGAACTTCCATCAACAACCAGCCTTCTAGTACAGTCTCTACAGAGTCCCACAAAGTCCTGCTGTTCATGGTTGTTGAATCTTGAGTTAAGCCCAATTTTCAGTATTTACATAAAATGTATTAAAGGGACATGAAACCCTATTTTTTTCTTTCATGATTTAGAAAGAGTATGCAATTTTAAACAACTTTTTAATTTACTTTTAACATATAATTTGCTTCATTCTCTCGATATTCTTTGCTAAAAAGCATATCTAGATAGGCTCAGTAGCTGCTGATTGGCGTTCATGATTCAAATAGGGCATGTAATTTTAAACAACTTAACAATTTACTTGTATCACCAATTTTGCTTTGTTCTCGTGGTATTCTTAATTGAAAGCTAAACATAGGAGAATCATATTGTAATTTCTTAGACCTTGATCCCTCTAATCTGAAAGCATTTTGACAGTTTTTCACCATAAGAGGGCCTTAGTGCATGTGTTTCACATAGATAACATTGAGCTCACGCACGGGAATTTACAGAGGAGTGAGCACTGATTGGCTAAAATGCAAGTCTGTCATATGAACTGAAGGTAATCACAGAGGTAAAATGTGTATTAATATAACTGTGTTGTTTATGCAAAACTGGGGAATGGGTAATAAAGGGATTATCTTTCTTTTTAAACAACAAAAATTCTGGTGTTGACTGTCCCTTTAATATCATAGTAAGAGATAGTTATCTGATAACATATATATGAATCAACAATATTTTAGGTGGACTTTAAATCATGTATTCGAAGGAAGATGCTCTATAACTTACTTTTTAATACAGAAATTAAATTTGAATCCCCCGCAAACTAACCACCCACTTAAAAAGTATTTTGTTTTTGTGAGCTAATGATTTTGACTGTTGTCCAATCAACTCTCTAGCCACAGAAAATAAATTGTGTGAGTGCCATGTGGCTAGAGCGCCGATTGGAGAACAGTCGCAACCGTTCGTTGATGGAAAAAAAGTGGGTGGTTGAATGGCGGGGTATTAGAAGTTCATTGCTATATTAAAAAATAAATTATAGCGTATCTTCATTAGAATGGATGAATTAAAGTCCACCTAAAATAGCGTTTTCATTGCAGATCTGCTTTTACAAATTGGAAAATTTACCATCACTTTAACAGAAGCAGGTCCAGGTGCTTGGAGACTTACCAGTACCGATATGTAAGAACAGAAAATCAGTAATAAATTACAGACCTAAGCTTGAATTATTCATTTAAATTGTATGTGATCTAAAAAAAAAACTCCATATGAGAGACACCCTCCGACTCCATGAGAGACACCCTAGAAAGCATTGCACCATCTCGCATGCGCACTGTCTAAACCCACAACAATGCACCGTGGTTTGATAGCACCATTAGAGAAATGAAAAGAACAGGACGTAAGCTCAAGAGAAAGTGGCGCAGAACACATGATCCAGAGGATAAAGCCGCTCTTACCAAACATCTAAATAAATATCAATCCAAGATAACTCAGAAAAATCTTCATTTTTATCACGTGAAATTGCATTCTCCCACAATAGACCCAGGCAACTGTTTTGCACAGTAGAAAGGCTCTGCAAACCAGCATGCATGCTTAGCCCCACCAACTTTTCTCAGGATAAATGTGAAGCATTTGCAAACTTCTTCAGAGACAAGATTTCCTCAATCCGAACCGCTATCACAGCAGGCCAAACAGTTACACACCAGAACCACTACAATGGAATGCCAGATTGCCCCAGTTTATGGTACACTTTTACAAATGTGGATATAAAAGGAGTTAAAAACACCATACAAAAGTTGCACCCTACTAAGTGTGACTTAGACCCTGCTCCAACTCAGCTCATATCTGGATGCACTGAAACACTCGCCCCAGTCCTCACAAAAATAGTGCAGTGTTCACTAAAAACAGGAGAGATCCTCTAAAAGAAGCTGTGGTAAAACCACTCCTAAAGAAACCTTTATTAGACCCAGACTGCATGACTAATTACAGACCGGTATCCAACCTCCCATTTCTGGGGAAAATAATTGAAAAAGTAGTGGCAACTCAACTGGAAGCCCATCTATCACGCCTAAACATATTCTATCCTTTCCAGTCAGGCTTCAGATGCCGCCACAGCACTGAAACAGCGCTAGTCCGAGTGCTAAATGATCTCCTCCTAGCAAGAGACAAAGGCGATTACTCCATTCTAATACTCCTGGATCTCTCAGCTGCATTTGACACCATTGACCATAGGATTCTAATAGAGCGCTTGCAGTACATCTGTGGTCTAGGAGGCACAGTCCTTAACTGGTTTAAATCCTTCCTCACTGGTAGATCACAGAGAGTAATATCAGGATCAAGCTCATCAGCACCAACAGAACTGGCCTGCGGAGTTCCACAAGGATCTATCCTGTCTCCCATGCTATTCGCAATTTACTTACTACCACTGAGGGACATCCTTAACCGACATGGCCTAAGGTATCATTGTTACGCTGATGACACACAACTCTACTTCTCTTTTGCTCCAGATACTACAGACCCAGCATGCCGCATAAACTGTTGCTTAACAGACCTCATAGAATGGATGAATGCTAGCTGTCTCAAAGTCAACCCGGACAAAACAGAGTTACTCTTAGTGAGGGGACCCCGGGCATCAAAAATATCCCACGATCACCCAACTGGCCTGGAGCTTGGAGGCTCTGAACTCGTTAGTTCAGCAAAGGTACGAAACCTCGGAGTGCTGATTGACACTGGACTATCTTTTAGACAGCAGATTTCCTCCATAATAAAATCTGCCTACTTTCATCTGAAAAACATAGCCAGGATACAACACTTAATTCCACCGGATGATATGCCAACATTAATCCATGCATTTGTATCCTCTAGGCTAGATAACTGCAATGCACTTTACATGGGCCTCCCAAAAAAAGAACTCCGTCGCCTTCAGACAATAAAAAACGCAGCAGCCAGACTATTGACCAATCAAACTCGCTCCTGCCACATAACACCTGTTCTCCACTCCCTGCATTGGCTTCCAATTAAATGGCGAACATATTTTAAAATTGGCCTGCTGACCTTCAAAGCCTTAAACAACCAAGGCCCACAGTACCTGAAAGAGCTCCTGACACCCTACATCCCATCCCGTTCACTTAGGTCAGCCAACACATCCCTCCTCTCAGTGCCAAGAATAAGGACAAACTCAGGCTCCAGAGCATTCGGCCACGCTGCCCCTACTTTCTGGAAATCTTTACCGTGCGCAATCAGAGAGGCACAGTCCTTACAGACTTTTAAAAAAAAGCTAAAGACCCACCTCTTCCATCAGGCACTCAGTCCGCTTATCTGACCTTCAGAAACTCCTAACTTTTATGTCTTATGTTGGTTTATTTGTAAAGTGCTTTGAGTCTCACAGGGAGAAAAGCGCTATATAAATCGCAAATTATTATTATATTATTATTATATGATATTGTCAGCATTATTGGTCAATCTGCAGCGTATAATGAATATACAAAGTATTTTCATTAAAGGGACACTGAACCCAAAAATTTTCATGATTCAGATAGAGCATGCAATTTAAAGCAACTTTCTAATTTACTCCTATTATACATTTTTCTTTGTTCCCTTGCTATCTCTATTTGAAAAAAGAAGGCATCTAAACTAAGGAGCCAGGCAATTTTTGGTTCAGTACAATGGACAGTACTTGTTTATTGGTGGGTGAATTTATCCACCTATCAGCAAGAACAACCCAGGGTGTTCACCAAAAATGGGCCGGCATCTAAACTTACATTCTTGCTTTTCAAATAAAGATACAAAGAGAATGAAGAAAATTTGATAAAAGGAGTAAATTAGAAAGTTGCTTAAAATTGTGTGCTCTATCTGAATCATGAAATAAAAAATTTGGGTTCAGTGTCCCTTTAAGGGGCTTTTAAAAATAAAATAAATACTAGAAATGATGATGTACAGTATATATATATATATAAATATATATATATATATATATATATATATATATATAAAAAGAATTAAGGGGTATACATAGGGGTATATTTAGCATGCTGCGAATGCAGCTGTTTCCGCGCGAGCCGCACCGGAAACAAAAGTTAAGAAGCAACAGTCGTAAGACAGCTGCTCCTTAACTCATCCGCCACCTCTGAGGCGGCGGACAACAATCATCCCGATCGGATACAATCGGTTGATTGACACCCACTGCTAGCGGCTGATTGGCCGCGAATGTGTAGGGGGAGGCATTGCACAAGCATTTCACAAGAAATTAGCAATGTCGGGCGGACATGATCCGCTACAGCATATAATAAATCTACCTCATAGCATGTACAAACAATGGCTGTGTGTGTAGTATAGCAACGATGAAATCATTTTATTTTTAACTATTACTATATTCTACATTATATAGAAGAGCTTAGATAAATGAAACATATATAGCACCTATAACTTTATAGAAACTCAGGGGAATTGGACATTTTCAGAGTTACATTACATGAAATGGGGACAAAATAAATTATAAAAGTATATTGCAAATCTACCCCATAGCATGTACAAACAATGGCTGTGTGTGTAGTATAGCAACGATGAAATCATTTTATTTTTAACTATTACTATATTCTACATTATATAGAAGAGCTTAGATAAATGAAACATATATAGCACCTATTACTTTATAGAAACTCAGGGGAATTGGACATTTTCAGAGTTAGACTACTATTGGATGACACAGATAAAATGTGTACATCGGTGAAATCAGATTGCAGAAACAACTTGACCAAAGAAGAGAAGAGGACACTGGATAACTTGAGCACAAATAAAGATCTGATCTTTAGGGAGGCCGATAAGGGAGGCGCACTGGTCATAATGGATTATACTTATTACCAGCAAGAAATACTCTCCCAGCTGAGTGACACGGCTACATATAAACAACTGACCTATAATCCTACTATATTGTTCAAGAAACAAATAGATGAAGTTTTGGATCGCGCATTTGGGAATGGCTGGTTGACTAAACAAGAAAGGAACTTTATGGAAGTGAAGTTTCCAAGGGTTCCTGCTTTCTATACACTGCCGAAGATCCACAAGCACCCAAACCGCCCACCGGGCAGACCTATCGTGTCCTCCATAGGATCCCTCTTACAACCGTTAGCAGTATTTCTGGATAGTATACTCCAACCATGTGTCCGCAATATGCCTTCGTTTCTGTTGGACTCTATTAGTCTGATCAAAGAGATCAAATCGTTTCCCACAATCAATCAACCCATCATACTGGCAACATTGGATGTTGTTAGTCTATATACTTCCATCCCACACGATCAGGGGATGGTGGCAGTTCGCAAACAATTGAACCGATACCCATACGTGGGACCACCAGTAGAGTTAATCCTGGAATTATTGGATCTTTGCCTCAGTAGAAATTACTTCAAGTTCGAGAAATCATTCTTTTTACAACTACAAGGGACGGGATGGGGTCGAACATGGCCCCATCGTACGCCAATTTATTTATGGCGGAATTTGAAGAAAGAGATACGGATCTATTTCTACACCAACACATTAAATATTTCAAACGCTACATAGATGATTTGATCATTCTATGGTCAGGTACGGAGGAAGAATTAGATGATTGGCATAGTGTATTAAACACCATTAATCCCAATCTACAATTCAAGATGACCAAAAGTTCTACATCAGTAGATTTCCTCGACCTGCGAATATTTATGGAAGATGGTATGTTGGGTACAACTTTGTACAAAAAGGAGACGGATAGGAACTCATTGTTGGAGGCTACTAGCTGCCATCCTCCATCATTAAAGAAGGCTCTACCTATCTCTCAATTTAAGCGGGTTATGCGAAATAACAGCAAACAGAGTAATGCCCAGCAACAGTTGATAGAAATGAAAACACGATTCTTACAGAGGGGCTACCAAGAGAAACAGATCAACCAACACTTCCAGAAATTTGCCTCCATGGATCAAGATACAGCTTTACGAACTGTGCCAAAAGGGGATAAAGAGAGAAGGATGATACTTACGACCACTTACACTTCAGACAAGCAGAACCTACAAAGACTGGTAAAAAAGAACTGGAATATCGTGGAAAGTGATAAAAATCTGCCATTCAAGGGTTCCAGATACCCACAAGTAGGCTTTAGAAGATCACGTTCTCTACGGGACATTCTGGTGAAGGTTGACCCTGTACAGTGTTATGAAAAATCTAACTGGCTACAGACTAAAAAACCTGGATGCTATAAGTGTGCGGGATGCACTACATGTAGTGGTTTGTCTAACGCAAAATTCTTTGTTCATCCTACCACCAATCGTAGATATATTATCCGACATAGAGTAACCTGCACGACAACACATATAGTGTATTTATTACACTGTCCGTGTGGGTTATTCTATGTTGGGAAGACTATTGATGACTTGCGCACCCGTATGGCCAATCATCATGCAGCCATTCGACTGGCCATAAAAAACAAGGGGTCTGACCAACCCGTGGCACGACATTTTGCGCTGACTGGCCATACGGTTGCTGACTTGAGATACGTGATCATAGATCACATTCCACCCCCGACTAGGGGGGGTGATAGAGATAGACTCCTGTTGCAGTGCGAGTCCAGGTGGATCTTCAATCTGGGCACTTTGGTGCCCGGAGGTTTGAATACCAACCTGGACTGGCACTGTTATTTGTGAAATAGATTCCTACTTATAATACTATAGTGGCAATTAGAATAGTATTGGAAATAATAAGCAATAAGTTTAGGGAGTATTATCTTATGTTAGTAATAATCTGAATATTGTATTATGATTGCTAACACAGCCATACGTAGTGGTAGGTTTGATATAAGACTAGGAATTAAGTCCATACCAATTCCCAGCTTTATAGATATAAATAGTTATGTAACTTTTGAAATGGATATTAACACGCATCGTTGGGATGTTAAGTGCTTTAGTTATATAACTCTAGAAATAGATAATAGTACGCATTGTTAGGATGTTAAGTACATTGAGAATATTGCAACAATTGAATAGCTCTGTATTGTAACCATTTGTATTCACATTTTTGTTTTTAGTGTACACCGCGGCCGGTTGCCATGCCGACGCTCTGGACATGCGCAGTTTTGCGCACAGGACGCCGGGTGACTTCCGGTATCGCGGTGATAGTCGGTGGAGGGTTTAAAAGAAATGAGGTATGTACACAATTGTAAAGTCTGAGGACGAGGTTAGAATCCTCGAAACGTCACTTTGTTAAAATAAAGCTGTGATTGCTTTAAAGTGTTAAGTCCTGGTGAGTGCTCTCAGTTTTTGGATATTTGTGAAGGCACACTGTGGCATTGGATGCACCCTGGGCGGTTGTACAGTGGAGTGAGTGCAGAGTTCATTTGGAATTTTGTATATATAAATATATATATATATATATATAAAAAGAATTAAGGGGTATACATAGGGGTATATTTAGCATGCTGCGAATGCAGCTGTTTCCGCGCGAGCCGCACCGGAAACAAAAGTTAAGAAGCAACAGTCGTAAGACAGCTGCTCCTTAACTCATCCGCCACCTCTGAGGCGGCGGACAACAATCATCCCGATCGGATACAATCGGTTGATTGACACCCACTGCTAGCGGCTGATTGGCCGCGAATGTGTAGGGGGAGGCATTGCACAAGCATTTCACAAGAAATTAGCAATGTCGGGCGGACATGATCCGCTACAGCATATAATAAATCTACCTCATAGCATGTACAAACAATGGCTGTGTGTGTAGTATAGCAACGATGAAATCATTTTATTTTTAACTATTACTATATTCTACATTATATAGAAGAGCTTAGATAAATGAAACATATATAGCACCTATAACTTTATAGAAACTCAGGGGAATTGGACATTTTCAGAGTTACATTACATGAAATGGGGACAAAATAAATTATAAAAGTATATTGCAAATCTACCCCATAGCATGTACAAACAATGGCTGTGTGTGTAGTATAGCAACGATGAAATCATTTTATTTTTAACTATTACTATATTCTACATTATATAGAAGAGCTTAGATAAATGAAACATATATAGCACCTATAACTTTATAGAAACTCAGGGGAATTGGACATTTTCAGAGTTACATTACATGAAATGGGGACAAAATAAATTATAAAAGTATATTGCAAATCTACCCCATAGCATGTACAAACAATGGCTGTGTGTGTAGTATAGCAACGATGAAATCATTTTATTTTTAACTATTACTATATTCTACATTATATAGAAGAGCTTAGATAAATGAAACATATATAGCACCTATTACTTTATAGAAACTCAGGGGAATTGGACATTTTCAGAGTTACATTACATGAAATGGGGACAAAATAAATTTTAAAAGTATATTGCAAAGTTTTTTTTACAACACAGTCCTTTAAGAACACACAAAAAATGCAAAACATGGATATTATGGGTATGTAGAACTGTAAAATTGAGTTATTGGAAAATATTTAAATGACATATAAGTCAAAATTAAACTTTCATAATTTAGCAAGAGTCCAGTTTGGAAAAAAAAAATCCAATGTACGTGTGGTATTTATTAATCTTACCTCTTGGTATAATTTGCTGAAACTTATCTCACTATGCACCATGTCTTGAGAACTATATAAGATTGTTACAACCATTGTTGCAAACACTACTATACCCTAACGTTTTAGAGACGTGCACAGCTGAGTTTACCTTACAATGGCTCAAGTACACAAGAGTTGCACATAAATTCCATTCGAAAAACAAAATTTAGTTGTGAAACAGTCGGCAGATAGGACAGCTCGCACCGCAGTATGCATATAACACAGAGGGGCGTGGCTTTGTAGAGACTCACGGAAGGCAGTGATTTAATCTCAGTTGCATTCATTGCCCTCTGTAACACACACAAGTTATATCAAACCAAAAATAACGGTATCCAAATATAACCCTGAGTGATATGATTTGGCACATTTTATTTTTGTAATTGTTTTTAATCTATTTTTTACCTCTTAGACTTCAGGCTATTTTTAGGTGTTTTCCTGTTGCCTGACAAGTGTAATCAGACCTGCTGATGAAGGGGAACTATGTGTATCTCTACATGCGGGATCACTTGGTTATTATTTAAACTGAATTATTGTCCTTGGGTGTTATTTTGAACAGCGCTGAAGAGATATAATTGGAGGGCATTTTATTCAACTCACTTGGGGCGCACACTTCAGTCTATTCTTTAAAGATGAGTATAAGATTAATTGTTTATTCAAACATTGTATTTTTCCCCACGTATTCACTGAGAGTTGTCAGTATCCACCAAAGAGTAATCTTTCCCTAGTTGCTTGAAAACCTAAGAGAAGCTTTTCATTAAAAAATTATATATATATATTTATAAACACACTTAATTATTCATTTATTTTTTTGCCTGTGGGCTGTGACCCTATCCAACAAAATAGCTGAGTTATTTTTAACAACCAATCATACACAAGCATGCACTTTCATTAACCTGTACATCGGTTCTCATTTTCACACTTAGGGGTTAAATAGTACGTCTCTTGCAGACAGCACTATGATAGGCCTGAAAACCCCTTAAGGACACGCAGCATAGAGGTTATGTCCGTGTTGTTCAGCTAGCTCACAGTAGTGCGCTGATGCTTTTTCAACAAAGGATACCAAGAGAATGTAGCAAATTTGATAATAGATGTAAATTGGAGAGTTGTTTAAAATTGCATGTTCTAATCATGCAAGAAAAATGCTGGGTTCCATGTCCCTTTAAGGAGTTTTAAAATAAAAAATCTTCAACCCTTTTCATGACATTTTTTTTTATATGTTTATATAGTAATCTTTCATATGTATGATTATATGGCAGTAATTGACAGTTTTACCTTTAAAAATTTGTAAACACCTTGTAATTACACCATTTTTCAGCATTCTTCCAATAAATTAACATATTATCAGAATCTGAACGTTATTAGAACAGATTAACACTTTTTTTGCTGCAATTGTTTTTCAATGGTTAAACTTCAACCACCACTTTTATGATTTGGAGGAGGCAATCGCCACATGAGTTTGCCGAGGACAGAGCTTGTCACTGTCATTTTGTGTTAATAAAATCTCCCTCCATTGGTTGGCTTCAGTAGAAATGATACAATAACAGACAGCAAATGAGATCCGGTCACGTGAAACCTGACGTGCTTTTTCAATTTTCAGGACTGGAAAATACACAAATTTTCAGATTTAAATTACAGGAAACGTGGTCAAAATTAAAGTATATTGCAAAGTTGTTGTGCTCTGCATAATGAAGCATTTTATTTTCTTAAAGAGGCCGATTTATGAAAGTACGAACAGACATGATCTGCTGTAGTGATCATGTCCGCCGCACATTGATAAAGAATGCTTGTGCAATGCTGCCCCCTGCACATTCACAGCCAATCGACTGCTAGCAGGGGGTGTCAATCAACCCAATCGTATGCGATCGGGCGGATTGCTGTCCGCCGCCTCAGAGCAGGCGGAGAAGTTAAGGAGCAGCGATCTTAAGAATGCTGCTTCTTTACTCCTGTTTACAGCGAGCCTGAAGGCTCACGTGGAAACAGATGTATACGGCCCCATTCGGGCTGTGATAAATTAGCCCCAAAGTGTTTACTATCGCTTTAATATTTAATTTGATATTTGAATTAAGAGGAGATGTAACTGATTTTTGTATACACTTCCAGGGACAGTGAACATATTTTAGAAGTTTGGTTAACAAAATCAAAAATATATTGTTCTATATATACCAATTTAAAATAATTCATAATGAAAAGTGGATATTAATTTCGTGTCAGGAATTCCTATCTTGCAGGTATAGTGCTGCACCTTTAACAACAAACCTAACCTCATGAGAGGTTATTTAAACTAACCACGCCCCTTTCTCCCCACTTCAGTATTGTATCGTTAGGACTCTAAGAGTAATGATCCTTACCTCAATCTCAAGCCGTCTGTGTTACCTTGTATAGGAGTAACCTAAGACTACTACTTTCTCCAGATTAACACTTCCCTCAAGTGGACCCTAACTTCCAGAACCTTAGACTCTCTCTAGCCTCCAGTGTCATTCCACTTAGAACAGCTGACTACTAAGCCAGTATTAGAGGAGATTTCTTGTAACAACTTACTTGGTTCTACAGAACTTAATTGACCGCCATTCCACACGCTGTATGAGACTCCTGTGTGAACGCTGCAGCACACGCCGTGCAATATCCTCCTGCACTCCCCAAGTGCACACGCTGTGAGCCTCTGACCCCGACCACATAAAACACTTAGCCTGGTTACGATCTCCAGCTGTTGTCATTCATGTTGTGACTCCTGACAAGGCAGATACTAACGCAGCATAGCTCCGCCTTCCTAACAACAGAACCCTGTTCAACAACGAGCAAGCTGATTCTCCTCCCACATTCTGCTCTGTTACAGTGTATCGCTACCTGGTACATTGCCTACACACCAGAGGCAATATCTCTGGCACTGGCTACTATCCTGGGCTGCACTAAGTATCGTTCGGGCATATATCATAGTACCTCACAGGGACTTAACCCATACCTAGCTGACAGCTTAAGGGTTCATACTATTGGAACCTTTTTACAGCTTCAGGAATAACATAACCTATAGTAAGGTTAAGTAATCAATGCAAATTATATAAATTGCCTTAGAGTTGGTTGCTACAATAAACGTTATATATAGCAACCTTTAACTTAAGAAGGCATACAAAACAAATTTAAAGCTACAGTAACTGCAGTTGTGATCCACTATAGGAAAACAATAACCTATCATAATACTGAAGCCTAAACAATGGATCCAGCAGACCCACCCCAAATCGTCTATGCTCTCACACAAAGAGTGGACCATTTGTCGCAAGCATTCAGAGAACTGAAATTACAAAATGACAGCCTTTCTGGTATTATAAAAGACACTACGACTTCCAAAATAACCCGCACAGATGCTATACCTGAACCTCAGGTTGGTCTACCTGATACATTTTCAGGTGACAGGTCTCAATTTACACAGTTCAAAAATGCTTGTAATTTCCTGTTTACTCTTAAAAGGAGGACTTACTGTACCGAACGCATAAAGGTGTTAACAGTTATTTCATTCCTCAGAGGAGAACCTCGAATTTGGGCTGACTCATTCTTTGAACAAGACCATCCTATACTCTCTTCCTTAGAAGACTTCTTTAAAGAGATGGGAGTTCTCTATAAAGACACTAACAAGCAGCTAACTGCTGAATCAAAAATGAGATCTCTTAAACAAGGGAAGAGACCAGTAGAATTTATTCTCACAGAATTTAAACAGTATTCTAAGGACACTGAATGGAGTGATATAGCTCTCAGAAACTAATACCGCATAGGTTTTTTTGAGCCTGTGAAGGACGAGCTTGCCCGTTCAGAACTACCAAAGTACCTAGAAGGGTTGATTGCCTTAAGTATTCAAATTGACAGACGCCTCCGGGAAGAAAGACATGACACGGAATCACCCACAAAGGTTACACCCACTTACCACAGAGCCTCCACTACTCAGGTCACAGAGTCAATGGATATTGGATTTACCAAAGGACCCCTACAACCAGAAGAACGGAATCACCGCAGAATTAAAAATCTCTGTATGTACTGCGCTTCCAGTCAGCATGCAGTAAAAGACTGCCCCATCTTACAAAGGCAGAAGAAGCGTAAGTCCCACCTTAAAAATAACTGTTTGACTACAAAAATCAATAATGTTGCTTATTGTTCCTTGTCTCTCTCATTGCAGTGGGATCACCATCACCACCACCACAGTGAAGCAATCATCGACTCCGGAGCATATACATGTTTTATTGATTCTGCTCTTGTATGTAAAAATAAAATTCCTGTTGTTCCAAAAGCAAAACCCGTCTCCATTCGAGTTATTGATGGGTCACTGATCAACACAGGACCCATTAAACATCATACAATACCCCTAAAAGTTACTACCCTATCCGCACATGTAGAGTATATATCTTTTGACATAATATCATCACCTTTGTTCCCTGTAGTACTAGGACTTCAGTGGCTACAAACCCACCAACCTACCATACTATGGGATCAGTTAGAAGTGCAGTTTCTCTCAGATTACTTTAAGAATACATGTTTTCCACATCCTACCATAAGTCAAGTGACTGAATCACCCTTACCATCTGAATACGTGGATTTCCAAGATGTATTCAGCAAAAAAGAAGCAGAAACACTTCCACCACATCGAGACAATGACTGTCCAATTGAGCTTATACCAGGATCCACCATTCCATATGGACATATCTATCCACTATCTCAACCAGAATTGGAACATTTGAAAACTTATATCACCGATAACCTACGGAAGGGTTTCATACGACCATCTACATCCCCAGCAGGCACTGGGATTTTCTTCGTCAAAAACAAGGACCAATCTCTTAGACCTATAATAGACTATAGGGAACTAAATAAAAGGACTGTGAAAAACCGGTACCCCTTATCCCTGATTTCAGAACTTATAGAACGTCTCAGTGAAGCTCAAATATTCACAAAATTAGACCTTAGGGGAGCATACAACCTCATCCGTATTAGACAAGGGGACGAATGGCTCACAGCTTTCAGAACTCGTTATGGGTTGTACAAATACTCTGTGATGCCATTCAGCCTCTGCAATGCCCCCGCAACCTTCCAACATCTCATTAATGATGTTTTCAGGGATCTTTTGGATATCTGCGTTATGGTGTACCTAGACGATATCCTTGTTTATTCTAAAAATCTCCACGAACACCAAAAACATGTAAGATGGGTCTTATCTCAATTACGACAGCATCATCTATCTGCCAAGCCCGAGAAGTGTCTCTTTCATACAACTGAAATAACCTTCCTCGGATATCGTATCACTCCAAAAGGTATAGAGATGGATAATACTAAAGTTGATGTAATAAGCCAGTCCCTACCTCTAAAAAGGAATTACAACGGTTCTTGGGTTTCGCAAACTACTACAGAAAATGTATCAAGAACTACTCCTCCCTCGCGAAACCTCTAACTTCTCTCACTAGTGCCAAATTTCCTTTCCTGTGGTTATCTACAAAACAAAGGATCTTCGATACCCTTAAAGAGAAATTCTGCCAAGCACCTATCTTACGGTTCCCAGATCCAGATTCGATATATTCTAGAAGTATATGCCTCTGACTTCGCCATAGGTTCCATATTATCACAACGTAAAAGTCCTGAGTCTCCTATCCATCCTGTGGCCTACTACTCCAGAGTGATGTCTTCTGCTGAATACAGTTATCCGGTAGGAGAAAAGTAACTATTAGTCATAAAGGTTTCCCTCGAGCACTGGCGACACCTTCTTGAAGGAACTAAATTTCCTATCCTGATATACACGGACCATAAAAACTTGGAATACCTTCAGACTAACAGAATACTCTCTGCACGGCAACTCCGATGGAGCTTATTCCTCTCCAGATTTCAATTCCACATCACCTACAGACCCGGGAGCAGGAATGGCAAGGCCGATGCCCCTTCCAGGAAGGACATTAAACCAACTATCTTTAATCACCCTACAACTGTTTCCCGGTTGAACAAATTGTAACACTAACACCAAGCTTCCCAGTAGAATTCAAAAGGAGTCAATCTCTAGATACGTCTGCTCCTAAAGGAGGACTCAAACTCCATCCAAACGGACTCTTATGCCACAATGACAAACTCTATGTGCCATCTAATTTACGTACATCCATTCTTAAAGATCATCATGATTCACCTATGGCTGGACATCCGGGCATTGCGAAAACCATTAATCTAATCAAAAGGACTTATTGGTGGCCCTCTCTACCTCTATCAGTCAAGGATTATATTGATACTTGTCTGATTTGTACCGTTTGTAAAAGTGAAAGAAAACACCCTTTTGGGTTACTTATGTCACTCCAAATCCCTGACAGACCTTGGCAATCCATATCAATGGATCTTATAGTAGATCTACCCCCCTCAAACAACCACAACACAATCCTTGTCGTGGTAGATCTCCTCACCAAAATGGCTCATTTCATACCCTATCACAAGTTACTCACCTCTTCAGAGATTGCTTGTCTGTTCCTCAATAACATCATCAAATTGCATGGCATGCCTCGGACAATCATATCCGACAGGGGAACCCAGTTTACCTCCCGTTTTTGGAGACAGTTATGCAAAACTATGCAAGTGGAACATCGTTACAGCACTTCATTCCACCCGCAGACAAACGGCCAGACCGAGAGGGTTAACCAATTGATAGAGCAATATCTCAGATGTTACTGCTCAAACCAACAAAACCAATGGTACCAAAATTTGTCTATGGCAGAATATGCCTACAACAATTCAGAAAACACCACGACTTGTAAATCTCCTTTCTTCGCAAAGTACGGTTTCCATCCATCATTCCAATTACATCCTCAGATCAACACCACTTGTCCCCAAGTAGACAACACCACCAATTTCTTCTTGGATCTCTTCCAACACCTGAGAGAAAATATCTCTGAAGCTCAAAAGTACCAGAAATGTTATTATGACATGAAAAGACGCCCCCCTCCCTCGTATAGGGTGGGAGACAAAGTATGGTTATCCACCAAAAACATTAAGCTCAAGACACCTAGTAAAAAACTCAGTGTAACATTCATTGGACCTTTTCGGATAGCTAAAGTAGTTAATGAGAACGCTGTTACCCTTGAACTTCCATCCAACTATCGTCTACATCCCACATTCCATGTCGCTCTCCTCAAGCCTTGTCGGACGGTACGACAAATGAAGGATGATTTACCATCAGAGATAATATCTGACTCAGAACTTGATTACGAAGTGGACTCCATTCTGGATTCCAGGGTCTGAAATGGGACACTCTAATATCTCATTAATTGGAAAGGTTATGCTTCTGATGAGGATTCCTGGGAACCATCCACCAATGTTCAAGCTCCTCGATTGGTTTCGCTATTTCATAGGTGACATCCGGACCATCCGAGATTTGCAGCTGGTGGGCAGCTGCCCTGAGGTGGGGGGTATGTCAGGAATTCCTATCTTGCAGGTATAGTGCTGTACCTTTAACAACAAACCTAACCTCATGAGAGGTTATTTAAACTAACCACGCCCCTTTCTCCCCACTTCAGTATTGTATAGTTAGGACTCTAAGAGTAATGATCCTTACCTCAAGCTCAAGCCGTCTGTGTTACCTTGTATAGGAGTAACCTAAGACTACTACTTTCTCCAGATTAACACTTCCCTCAAGTGGACCCTAACTTCCAGAACCTTAGACTCTCTCTAGCCTCCAGTGTCATTCCACTTAGAACCGCTGACTACTAAGCCAGTATTAGAGGAGATTTCTTGTAACAATTTACTTGGTTCTACAGAACTTAATTGACCGCCATTCCACACGCTGTATGAGACTCCTGTGTGAACGCTGTAGCACACGTCGTGCGATATCCTCCTGCACTCCCCAAGTGCACACGCTGTGAGCCTCTGACCCCAACCACATAAAACACTTAGCCTGGTTACGATCTCCAGCTGTTGCCATTCACATTGTGACTCCTGACAAGGCAGATACTACCGCAGCATAGCTCCGTCTTCCTAACAACAGAACTCTGTTCAACAACAAGCTAGCTGATTCTCCTCCCACATTCTGCTCTGTTACAGTGTATCGCTACCTGGTACATTGCCTACACACCAGAGGCAATATCTCTGGCACTGGCTACTATCCTGGGCTGCCCTAAGTATCGTTCCGGCATATATCATAGTACCTCACATACCTAGCTGACAGCTTAAGGGTTCATACTATTGGAACCTTTTTACAGCTTCAGGAATAACATAACCTATAGTAAGGTTAAGTAATCAATGCAAATTATATAAATTGCCTTAGAGTTGGTTGCTACAATAAACGTTATATATAGCAACCTTTAACTTAAGAAGGCATACAAAACAAATTTAAAGCTACAGTAACTGCAGTTGTGATCCACTGCAGGAAAACAATAACCTATCATAACATTTTGTTTCACAAAACAAATATCCGAATGAATGCACCAACGAAACTTAAAGAAAACAAAAACATTCTGAGGAAATTCATCAGTATTTATTTATTTTCTTTAAATTATCTTTAATGGGTTAGAGGGTGAAGAAGGATCGGGGTTAGTGCAGCTCTCCAGCGAGCTAGAGGTAGGTATAATGCTACATGTGAACTTTTTCAAATGTAGGAAATAAACATTTACATTCATATAACGAAAACAAATGTAGATGTCCCTCGAATATTTAGTATTTGTTTAGTTTAAAACAAAATAAATACTGAATAGTGCAGCAGACAAATACTTGTGGAAACAAATTTTCCTGAATATTTGTTCCGACAGATTTGGAGAGATTCATTTTTGGATTCTGCACATCTACAGTATGTGGCAGCCAAGGGTATAAGCAGCGCATATGTGTTGGTAAATGGGCCCTTTAGAATGTTCAGGTAGTTTGGAAAACAGCACTCTGTGGGGCACGGAACCTGGGTCAGCTACTTCCAGCTAGCATACAATAAAAATAAAGTTGAGTTCCAGCCACCAAATATCTTAAAAAAGGAACCTTTATTAAAACATAGCAGGGTCCAAAGTATGTCCAACAAAAATTAAGGGCTGATTGTAGGCCCGAAACGTTGCCTATTGGACATACTTTGGACTAGACAAATTAATTTGTAATGAAAACATCTGAATTAGTTCAGATTCATTCGGTTTATTCGAATGGCCATGGCGTGATAGTCGACTTTCTGGACTAATCACAATTCCTTTGCCGTTCCACATTTATTATAAAAAAACAAAACAAATGGAGATATATTACAATTAAATATAGTAAGCTATAACAGTGAAATAATTAATTTTGTGTTGGTTGGAACCATCCAAATCAACGTAACATAACATAACGAATAAATCTGAACATACGAACTTCCGAATGCATCCGAAACAAATGACTGCTATTACGAATCAATCAAATGCATCCAAAACGAATGACTGCTATAACGAATCAATCCAAATGCGTCCGAAACCAAATAAATAAATACTGAATCGATACGAAACTAAACAAAATTTTCCGACGTGCACATGTCTACTATGGACCCTGCCATGTAAAGGTCCATTTTTAAAGATATTTCGTGGCTGGAACTTAACTTTATTTTTGCCCCTTTAGAATGTCACTACTTCAGATACTAAAGATGTGGAGGCGGATTTAATAAACACTAGTGGATGCGGCTTAATCCGCCCAAAGTTTCCGGAAATCTTAACTGAAGTTAAGACGCTCCTTAACTTGTCCGCCACCTTTTAGGTGGCGGACGGCAATCATCCCAATCAGATACGATCAGGATGATTGACACCCCCTGCTAGCGACCAATTGGCCGCGGAAGTGTAGGGGGCGGCATTGCACAAGCATTTCTTGTGAAATGCTTGTGCAATGATAATGCCAACATTGTATGCTGTCGGCATTTAGGTTTAATAAATTGACCCCGTGGACTGAGCCATAACTCAAATGTCTGATTCTTTGTTTGGCTTCTCTTTAACCCCTTAATGACAACTGACGTACCAGGTACGTCATGCATTAACTAACAGTTAATGACAATGGACGTACCTGGTACGTCAGTTGTCTAAGAGAGTGCTGGAAGCGATCGCAATCGCTTCCAGCAGCTCTCAGGGTATTGCAGTGATGCCTCCATATGGAGGCATCCTGCAATACCATTTAGAAGACTCCGATGCAGAGAGAGCCACTCTGTGGCCCTCTCTGCACCGGTAGCGATGGTGCCGGTTCGTTGGTGGGTGGGAGCGTAACAGGGAGGCGGGTGGGCGGCCCATCGCTACCCGGCATCCGGTCCCTAGAAGTGCAATGTGCACGCCGGGTGCCGGGAGCGTGCGGGGGGGCGCGCGTGCGCGACCGCGCATTAGCTGGCACTGACACTGACACCAATGAGGAGGGAAGAGGGGGGATATATTAAAAATAATATAAAAGGATCTGGGAGGGGGATAGGGGTATTGTGGGGGGCTGCTACACTACAGAAAACATACAAAAAAGCAAAAGAACAAAAAACACTTTTGTTTTTGGGGCAAATTGGGTACTGGCAGACAGCTGCCAGTACCCAAGATGGCCGCAATTAGATAGGGGAGAGGGTTAGAGAGCTGGGGGGGGGATCATGGAGGTTGGGGCTAAAGCAGGAGTCCATCACAGCTAAAATATTTTATTTTTTTTATTAAAAAAAAAAAAACTCCTTTTATTTAGTACTGGCAGACTTTCTGATCTCTACCCTAAAGCTAAAATTAACCCTGCAAGCTCCCTACAACCTACCTAATTAACCCCTTCACTGCTGGGCATAATTTACGTGTGGTGCGCAGCAGCATTTAGCGGCCTTCTAATTACCAAAAATCAGTGCCAAAGCCATATAAGTCTGCTATTTCTGAACAAAGGGGATCCCAAAGAAGCTTTTACAACAATTTATGCCATAATAGCGCAAGCTGTTTGTAAATAATTTCAGTGAGAAACCTAAAATTGTGAAAAATGTAAAGTTTTTTTTTTATTTGCTCGCATTTGGCGATGAAATAGTGGCATAAAATATACCAAAATGTGCCTACATCAATACTTTGGGTTGTCTTCTAACAAAAAATATATACATGTCAAGGGATATTCAGGTATTCCTGACAGATATCAGGGTTCCAATGTAACTAGCGCTAATTTTGAAAAAAAGTGGTTTGGAAATAGCGAAGTGCTACTTGTATTTATTGCCCTATAACTTGCAAAAAAAGCTAAGAACATGTAAACATTGGGTATTTCTAAACTCAGGACAAAATTTAGAAACTATTTAGCATGGGTGTTTTTTGGTGATTGTAGATGTGTAACAGATTTTGGGGGTCAAAGTTAGAAAAAGTGTGTTTTTTTTCCATTTTTTCCTCATATTTTATTATTTTTTTGTAGTAAATTATAAGACATGATGAAAATAATGGTATCTTTAGAAAAACGGTATATAATATGTGTGGGTACAGTAAATGAGTAAGAGGAAAATTACAGCTAAACACAAACACCGCAGAAATGTAAAAATAGCCATTGTCATCAAGGGTAAGAAAATTGAAAAATGGTCCGGTCATTAAGGGGTTAAAAAGAAGTCCCAACTGGTAATATACTGTAGATCAGAGTTGTCAAATCTAATCCTAGGTGCGACAAAGCAGCACTGTTCTGAGTTTTATCTCACAAATGGTTTCTGTTCTCTCTCACTGGTTCATTCATGTCCTTACTTTGTAAATCCAATTAATATGTTTCTGGGTATATAGTTTTTGGTATTTATTTCAGAGTACCTAACTGTCTTCCATTTGGTGACATTGTCTTGGTTTGGTAGGTCTGTCCCTCCTGCACAACCCTTCATATGTAAATGTTTAAAGGGACATTGTACATTAGATTTTTCTTTGCATACATATTTTGTAGCTGATCCATTTATATAGCCCATCTGGGAGTGTTTTTGTAACAATGTATGGTTTACCTATTTTGTAATAACATTGTGCTGATTTTCAGACTCCTAACCAAGCCCCCAAATATCAGATGTGGACTGAAGTCTACAGATTCCTGCTGCTCCTGTTTGTGTAATCTGTCTTTTCATATGCAGGGGAGGGGGGATTTTCTGCTCTTCCTGTTTTCCTAGCCCCTTTCACTAGGTGTCCCAGCCTAAACTTATACGTTTTTAAAAGGTTTTATACTGGATTTTTAGATCAGTTTCTGTGAATATTCTTCTTTATAGTAGTGCCCATTACATGCAGTTATATGAAAATTGGTGTATACTGTTCCTTTGATAACTGCCAATCCACGCTACCAGACACTCTATTCCCATTCATATCATTCCACAGCTCTACCCCTGCGCAAACTGACTGCACCCACTAGTTCCTATAACTTCCACTCACAGTCCACCCCAACCTCTACGTATCCAAAACATTTTGGGATGTATGATACCTTGATAACAAATTCTTTATTTGAATGTATGTTAATTCCAAAGTGAATGTATGTTAATTTCAAAGTATACATAAGAATTTATTTCATAAAAACATTTCATTGTCATTATTGCAAGCTTAAATGTCCAGTGTGGACCCTCATATGAAAAAGATGGGGTCCCCTACTATAGATCTGTCTCAGTGTCCAAGGTAGTGTGTAACCAGTTCTCCTTGCAGGGAATGTTTTGTGACTCATCCAAAAATATTATTTGTACTCTTTATTTATTTATTTACGGCAGAATTACCCACTAGGGAAACAGTAAGTATTACAGCAGACCAGGACACAGGAGAATGAGGGTCCTTCCAGCCCAATTTAGTAGGTTTGACTAGCAATATGGGAAGTAATAAAAAAAAGATTTTATAGAAACATTAACAGGAAATTTGTTCTTAGTTTTGCCAATGTTAGCATGCAGATCCTAACATATAATCAAAACAGATCTGAGTCTATTACATTTAGATATATATTTAAAATAGATATTAATCCAGTTATTTGGCATGCAGATTGGTATTCAATCACACAGGGTGTAAGCTCGTAGATTGCCGAGGGGAGGATCATATATCAATATGTTTCACAGATGAAGTATGATTATGATATTTGTCATATGAATCATATATGCTTTCACACAAATACGCTTTATGTGTTTAAATTCTTTTTGCTCTCAATATACAATTGAAACATTGAAAAGACACGAAAGTCAAAATTAAACTATCATGATTGAGAAAGATCATACCATTTCCACTACATTTATATTATATAATTTTACTGTTTTCCTTAGTCCCCTTAGTTGAAACTTGGCCCCCTTCCCTCAGGGCATATTAACGTAGGCACAGTTCAGACACATGCAGGTGTCTTGAGCAGTACACTGTGGGGTAGATTTAACATTGTGCGGGCAGACATGATCCGCTGTAGCGGATCATGTCCGCCGCACATCGATAAATGCAGACAGCATACGCTCTCAGCATTTATCATTGCACCAGCAGTTCTCGTGAAATGCTTGTGCAATACCGCCCCCTGCATATTCACGGCCAATCAGCCGCTAGTAGGGGGTGTCAAACATCCCTATTGTATTTGATCGGAATGATTGCTGTCCGCCACCTCAAAGGTAGCGGACGAGTAAAGGAGCAGCGGTCTTATGACCACTGCTTCTTAACTTATTTTTCCGGTGAGCCTGAGGCTTGTGCAGAAACTGCTGCATTCGCAGCATAATAAATCGGCCCCTTAACCCCTTAGTGACCACAGCACTTTTTCATTTTCTGACCATTTGGGACCAGGGCTATTTTTTCATTTCTGTGGTGTTTGTGTTTAGCTGTAATTTCCCTCTTACTCATTTACTGTACCCACACATTTTATATACCATTCTTCTCGCTGTTAAATGGACTTTCTAAAGATACCATTATTTTCATCATACATTATAATTTACTATGAAAATAATTATAAAATATGATGAAAAAATTGAAAAAAACCCACACTTTTTCTAACTTTGACCCCCAAAATCTGTTACACATCTACAACCACCAAAAAACACCCATGCTAAATAGTTTCTAAATTTTATCCTGAGTTTAGAAATACCCAATGTTTAAATGTTCTTTGCTTTTTTTGCAAGTTATAGGGCAATAAGTACAAGTAGCACTTTGCTATTTCCAAACCATTTTTTTCTTCAAAATTAGCGATAGTTACATTGGAACACTGATATCTTTTAGGAATCCCTGAATAACCCTTCACATGTATATATATTATTTTTAGTAGACAACCCATAGTACTGATCTAGGCCCATTTGGTATATTTCATGCCACCATTTCACCGCCAAATGCAATCAAAATAAAAAAAGCTGTTCACTTTTTCACAAACTTTTTCACAAACTTTAGATTTCTCACTGAAATTATTTACAAACATTTTGTGCAATTATGGCACAAATGATTGTAAATGCTTCTCTGGGATCCCCTTTGTTCATATATAGACATTTATGGCTGTGGCGTTACTTTTTGGTAATTAGAAGGCCGCTAAATGCCGCTGCGCACCACACGTGTATTTTGCCCAGCAGTGAAGGGGTTAATTAGGGAGCTTGTAGGGTTAATTTTAGCTTTAGTGTAGTGTAGTAGACAACCCAAAGTATTAATCTAGGCCCATTTTGGTATATTTCATGCCACCATTTCACCTCCAAATTCGATCAAATAAAAAAAATTGTTAACTTTTTCCCTAACTTTGAGTTTCTCACTGAAATTATTTGCAAACATCTTGTGCAATTATGGCACTAATGGTTGTAAATGCTTCTCTGGGATCCCCTTTGTTCAGAAATAGCAGACATATATGGCTTTGGCGTTGCTTTTTGGTAATTAGAAGGCTGCTAAATGCTAAATTTTAGATTTAGTGTAGAGATCAGCCTCCCACCTGACACATCCCACCCCCTGATCCCTCCCAAACAGCTCTCTTTCCTCCCCCACCCCACAATTGTCTCCACCATCTTAAGATAAAAGGCTTTTTGTCATATATATATATTTTTTTAAAATATATATACTGCTGTGTAGGATCCCCCCTTAAACCCCAACCTCATTTACTCATTGATACCCACTTTGCATTTAAATGTTTTTTTTTTTTAAATTATCCACAATTTTTCTGTAGTGTAGCTGCCCCCTCCATACCCTACCCCCTTCCCCTCCCAGACCTATTTTGAAAAATGATTTCCCCCCTCCTCTCTCACCCACAATCACCTTGATCGCCTCCTCTCTCACCCACAATCGCCACCCACCACCCTTTCCCACCAGAGGACGTGCCTTGATCGTTAAGGGTAGATTTACCAAGCAGCAGTTGCTGCTATCTACTCCCGTACTCTCCGGAAATGTAAGTTAAGAAGCAGCGGTTTTAAGATCGGGTTGATTGACACCCCTTGCTAGCAGCCGATTGTCCGTGAATGTGCAGGGGACATCATTGCACAAGCATTTAACTAGAAATGCTTGTGCAATGATAAATGCCGACAGCGTATGTGCGGCAGACATGATCTGCTACCCCTAAATGTCTGCAGCAATGTATGTAGCAATATTTTACAAACAACATGTCAAGGGAGTTTTACAGTGCAGTAGATTTAACCAATATGTGATAAATTTATATAGTAAACTAAGCTGTATATATAGAAGCACTGTTTAATAGAGAAGTGTATTTATCTTTGAATAGGAGACTTATAAACAGTGTGTACAGTGAAGGCTGTGGTGTTCCCTGTTGTCATTCAGCACTGCCTACTCCAGCTATTCAGCATTGCCTACTCCAGCTATTCAGCATTGCCTACTCCAGCTATTCAGCATTGCCTACTCCAGCTATTCAGCATTGCCTACTCCAGCTATTCAGCATTGCCTACTCCAGCTATTCAGCAATGCCTACTCCAGCTATTCAGCAATGCCTACTCCAGCTATTCAGCAATGCCTACTCCAGCTATTCAGCATTGCCTACTCCAGCTATTCAGCATTGCCTACTCCAGCTATTCAACATTGCCTACTCCAGCTATTCAGCATTGCCTACTCCAGCTATTCAGCATTGCCTACTCCAGCTATTCAACATTGCCTACTCCAGCTATTCAGCATTGCCTACTCCAGCTATTCAGCAATGCCTACTCCAGTAAAGCTCCATCTAAGGGCTACTTGTATATCATCTCTAAAAATGAAATGTTCTATCTGTATATCATCTCTAAAAATGAAATGTTCTATCTGAATCATTAAAGGTTCATTTCTCATGTCCCTTTATTATTGGCAATAACAAAATGCTCAAACATATTTTGGCATTTCCTTTTTGAAATGATATGTCCCTTTATTTTTATACACATATCTACATCTTGAATCTATAGCTATATAATATAGTCACCATTTATACAGTTGTTGCAGTTACTCTATTTTCATATATACATCGAATATCTCTCATTGTTTTGTGTTTTCAAAAGCCCAATACAATTATACAAAAACATAACTCTTCAAGGACAAGACTTATGAATAAATAAAACAATTATCAAAGTATGAAGGTTCAATTCATTGTTTACGTTGTGATGGCAAAGAGGACAGAATATAGAAGCTAAAAAACAAACAATAGATGTATTCATTTGCATATATAAAAGCTTGATGTAATGTATTTGTAATTATAATGTAATTAGTAAAGCAAGAACATTTCTTTCAGTTAGTGTTTCCTTAGTCGATCTCTACCTCTTGGGTTGACTTTTGCAAAACATGTGGGATCTATAAAACTGTTGTCATGCTGAGTTAAAAGACTTGAAAAATTGTATTATTTGAAAAAGTTCTTTTAGTATTTCTGTTATATTGAGCAGAGTTTTTAAACAATGTAGGGAGTCTGTTGGACTCAATAGTGTATATGAAGAATATAATTTTCCTAGTGTAACAGCCAAAGTACATAACGTCAATCTTATTAAAGAACCAACTGGATGGGGTTAACCAGAAATAAACTGAGTCAAAACCCTGAATTTACAGTTTAGACTTGACCCTCTACTTCAAAAATGACAAGGCAATGAACACAAGTGCTTGTGATTGATGGTGTTGGTTATGGAAGAGTCACCAAGCAATGGACAAAGAACTTTCAAGTGCAATTACAAGTCATGAACACCAAGTAAGCAGATCCAGAATCCAAATACAGAAATGGTGATAGGCTAAGGTCAAACATGGGAAGCAGTCCATACAGAAGCTCAGCAAATCCAGAAGGCAGAGCAAGAGCTGGGATCATACACAGAATTCGGAGATGCAAGTGTCCAGTAAACCAAGGCAAGGACAAAATCCAGGTAAAATTCTAAACAGTAAGTCAGAAGTAGTAATTTGCAAACAAATAAATGATCTATTGTGGCACAGTTCATGAGAAGCGAGATGCCATTGATGCACACTATCCATTTTGTTATCAGTGTGCATCAAACATGACACCAAACTTTCCAAATAAACAAAATAAACAAAAAAGTGATACAGTTAGGTAAATGCTGGGGGTAGTGTCCGGGTGGTGGGCATCTTGATAATTTGCAGATTTTCTGGTGATAAAAGTGACATCCTGCATTTTAAAGCTAGCTACAAAGGAGAAGAAATCGTATACAATTAGACCAAATTTGTGGAGATCCCTTGGACTTGAGCACCTACTTGTACTTCTTGTACCTACACCCCCCCCCCCCCAGGTAACCCAAGTTAGGCAGTCAGGAAAAGATTGGTATATATTAAGATCAGCTATAGCTCTAATAGTGTACTACTGATTAATCTAATACTAACAGTTCTCAACTGAACAGAATGGAAGCTGTTGAGGCCTGGGAGCAAGCCACCCAAAGCTTAATAACACAGAATTTGAAGCAGCTTGAAATTAGACTAACCCTTAGTTAACCCTGTACTAGATAACGAGTGGTCTGGAGAGCCAGGATGTGAGTGTCCATCGAACAATAACAGCATGGAAATGAAGATAAATGCAGGTTTCCCGGAAGCGGATATGGCCCCAAGTTTTGAACATACACCTTATCGAGCTACCTGGGTATAACTCATTCCCTGGTCTAGGCCAAGATCAGGAGATACCCAAGAGATTGGATGAGCCTGAGGATTCATGTCCTATCATGATAAAGTATTGCCCAGGCTTACCTGCTGTGGTGAGGTCCTCAAGACTGCTGCCTTGTCTGTCTACTTCTGATCCAGCATGATCTTGGGGTCTGAAATGATGTTTCACAACAAAAATATGGAGGACTTTGGGGTGACTGGTCTGTGATGACAACGATAAGGTGGTTTCTCTTTAGTGGTTCTGCTCAAGATAGCATTGTGAGTTTTAAAAGTGCACCACTGACTCTATAAATTACTCAGTGTATACAAGGGAGATGCACTGACATGCTTGACCCTGGGGGTATACTGATAGATTGTTTTATGCAGCTCTGGGTTCTGGAGTGTGCTAGAGACATGATACTTCTCTGGACTGTTATCCCTGACTTATAAGATGACAGGATTCCTTCTCTTAGCCACGGTTCAGTAACAATCTATATATAACCATAAGTCTCCAACAGCTGTTCATATTTAAAATGGGAAAGTTTTTGATATTATTCATAGCTTTATCATTTGGTACAGTATGAGGTCTACATAGCAAATAGAGGTTTTATTTGTATCTAAGTTGCCCCATTAGATGTTTATATACTAATGCTAAAACTACCAATTATATTTATTTTCAATATGCAATAGCTTCAGTTGAGTTTATTCTCATTCCACTATAAGTTATAAGGATAAGTTTCTTTCACAAGATCAATCTTAAATGTAGGATCTTGGCATGACTGTAGGTTGATAGTTACTTAATATTTGTGTGTTGTGTTTCTGTATATAAGTACAGCTGATGTTAGCCTATCAGCTGAATAACATGTTTTATTAACCTCTATCATAGTGGTTTGCAACAACTTCCACTTTATACATGTAGGGCTGTTGTATATGTAAGGTACCAAATCACAGAACAGGACATTGACTGAACCTATTCTTACTATATCTTGCTTTTAACTCATTTCACCATGATATACAGGTGGCCCTCGTTTTACAACGGTTCAATTTACACCGTTTCAGAATAACAACCTTTTTTTCCAGTCATGTGACTGCTATTGAAAAGCATTGAGAAGCAGTGTATTTATTAAAATAGCCAGTAGGTGGAGCTGTCAGCTTGTGTTGCAGCAAAGTCAAGCAAGCTGAAATTTATCAGTTTAACCAGACCTGAGCTATCGAGAAGATTTCAAAGAAACAAGATCTTCCTGTCTATAAATCAGTCCAGATTGGAATGCATAGAAAGAACTGTTTGCAGAAAAATGCAAGTGAAGTCTGTGTTGTGTGATTATTTTATTAGGTTTATAATGCTGTTTAGCAAATGTTTTTGTTCATTTAACTTAGTTTAATTATATATTCTGTGTTGTGTGATTATTTTATTAGATTTATAATGCTGTTTAGCATTTAAAGTCTTCATTTCAAAGCTTTAAAAATAATGTATTAGGTGTTACTTATGACAATTTTGAGAGGGGCCTGGAACCTAACTCCCTCACTTCCCATTGACTTACATTATAAACTGGGTTTCAATTTACAATGGTTTCGATTTACAACCATTCCTTCTGGAACCTAACCCCGGCATAAAATGAGGGCTACCTGTATAAAAGTTTGTATTAACTTTCTATTTTCACAAGCACCTGTACCTCAGACCGAGGTAATACTTATTTGCAGTTCTCCTTTATTAATATGGGGAATGAAAGGTAGCAGAGTCTCCTGTAATGGAGTTAAGGGATGAGCTGACAGGCTAGTGGAAAATCCCAGTGTAGTGTAGCAGCAACAATGTTGCAAAGTGAGGGGAGGTCTTAGGCTCACCTAATATAAACGAAGTTCTGGAACAATCTGGCCTCTTCCACCTGGGATTTTGCAAGGAGAAAGTTTTGCCATTCTTCAAGCGAAAATGTCTAGATCTAAGAGAAGTGCTGCGGTGCCCATTCGCTTCAGGGAGTCCCCTGGGAGATCCTTGAGGAGTGCACCTGTAATTGAAGAGGAGGATGAGGATGTGGTGCCACCAACTCCGGAGAAAACAAGGCCAGTATCATCTGCTTTAACTCCTAATGTTGTGGTCACTAACCCCCCAGCCCCTGAACTTGCACCCGCCGGGCCCGGTACTGTGATGGTTGCGGGACAGGCGGGTGCAGTGAGCGCTGGCCCATCCGGCCTAGACACGGCTTTGGAGGCAGGCCTGGGGGCCCTTACGGCCTCCGGAATGTCGCCGGAGGCGGCGGCGGCCATAGTGGGCATGTTTAAGGCCCTCACGGCCGCCGTTCTGCCTCCGGTGGCAAGCCGGGTGGAACCGGGGCCTACCGCCCCTCATTATCCCCCTCAATTGGGCCGGGGGCCTGGGGACCCTCATCAGGCAGGGCCCAGTATGGTAAATCATCCGGCCGGGTCCCTAGGGCCCGGCACGGATCCCTCATTGGTGGCTCAGTCGGTTACTGGAGCGGGGCCTGCGGGTCCTCGCCCACTCACCGGACCGCCGCTATCATTGGTGGCTCAGTCGGAGCCTGCAACTACCAGTGCAGGCTCCGGTTGCGGCCTTGCGTCCGCCGCGTCCATTTCCGGCCGGTCAGGTGACACGCGTGACGTCACTTCCGGCGCCGCGGTAGTCACACGGCCGGAACCTGGATCAGAGCGGCACATCCAGCGAGCGCGCAAGAGGCCTAGCCGGGTACTCTCCACAGGTGAGGGGGGAGTATCCGGGCGGGCCTGCTCCGCTGCGCGACACTCTGCAATAGCTAGCAATGCAAACAGAGCAAGTCCCTTACAGAGAGGCCGCGGCGCGCAGAGAGGGAGGCTCAGGGGTTCCAGTGTTAGCAAGCAGGCTTATGGGAGAGCTAGAAGCGCATTGCTGGAGCGCCAGTGGTATCACAGGGGGGGTGCCAGCAGCAACTATGTACCCCAAACAAGGGTGAATGCGCCCACTGATGGGGCACAGGGCGAGTCGCTAGGCACAATAACTGCAGGGGTCCAAGGGGGCAAAGGGCTTGTTGCGGCAGGTGCTCAGAACGTTCATTCAGTCAGGGAGCGTGTGGTCAGAGAATCCCCCTATGTGGCAGGGCCAGCGAATGAATGGAGTGGTGATATGAATGACGAGAGGGCTAGAGGGGTCCCAGACAGGGCCGGGGGCAGTACTTCTACCCCGATTGGGGGCGGCAGTCAAGGGGGACACACGGCTGGCCTGGATACTCCCCTCTCGTTTGTTTCTCCCCCACAGGACATGGTGCCTACACCGCAGAGGACAGAGGGCCCGGGTACAACGGGAGTAGGACTATCTGTACAGCCAGCAGGCGGTTCAGTGGCAGCTGCACCAGGAACATCTACCCCGTCAACATCGGCAGTTGGTGAGAGAAATGTATTTAATTTGTCACGCATTACTGACACCGACTATAGCACTGATTCAGACTCAGATGGTGGGAAGAAATTAGGGCTTAACAGTAAGGGGCAGCGTCGCATGTTCAAAATGTTAAGGCTATTGGTGGCTGAGCGTAATCAGGCTAGAGGTTTAGGTAACATGGAGCAGGCTGCGCCGTTAGCGGGGCAAAGCACGGCGACAATATCCAAGGGCAGTGGCCAGGGAAGCGAGAGCGTTGCGCAGCTGCAGGACATGTCAGTCAGTACCAGGAGGGTGGCATTGCAGGGAGACTCTTATCCCTGCAAGATCCACTGCCTCCATGCACATCTCAAGCCCAAGACGGTACAAAAAATCCGCGATCATAAATACGTCAATATGTTCGAGCTGTCCCTGGAGGCGCAGCGAGATAAAGAGCGTAGTGAGGATGGGACTGGGCCAAAGAAGATCCAGCGCCCAGATACATTTGAGGAGTGGAGGAAGTGCTTTAGGGTATTCTCCTCCTGCTACATCGAACAGAGGCCGGAGGCCGCGGTCGATGTAATTAAGTACGCGGAAATCATTGAATGTATCTATAATAGATATGGGGAAGGCATGTGGCGTGCTTATGATAGCGAATTTAGGCGGAAGATGGTCGATAACCCGGTCTTGAACTTTGGGGTAAAAGACTTGGACCTGTGGTCCCTGCTCATACCGGAAAAGGGGGGGGCAGGAGCTCCCTTGCTGCGGTCAGGGCCCCAGAGGCCAACGGGCCCCATCAAGCGGAGAGGCAGGGAGTGCTGGAAATACAATGAGAAGCAGTGTGACAAAGGAGCTTCCTGTTCCTTTCGGCACGCTTGCATGTACTGCAGCGGTCAACACCCAGGTGTTGAATGCCCGAAGCGGAGGGACGGAGGAGCTTTCCGTGGGGCAAAATCGGGGGGGGCTGGACAAAAGGGCTCCAACACCCCTGAAGCTGGACGCCATTAGACCTTGGCTGGCGGCCTACCCAGACAGGGTGTCGGCTGCCAACCTACTAGCGGGGATTGGCGAAGGTTTCAAGATACCAACATTGGGGTTGGTAATGGGGTCCTCGTCGCACAAGAATCTGAAGTCGGCTTACGAAATGCCGGGTGAAGTTAGGGCGAAACTGAGCAAAGAAATTGCTCTGGGAAGATTTGCTGGTCCATTTGACCAACCTCCCATCCCTGACCTAGTTATTTCCCCTTTGGGGGTGGTTCCCAAAAAGGAACCAGGGAAGTTCCGCCTGATTCAGCATTTGTCCTACCCGAAAGGGGGTTCTGTCAATGACGCAATAGACCCAATGATAAGCTCGGTGTCTTACCAATCGTTTGACCAGGCGTTGGAATTAGTGTTGGCGGCGGGTCCGGGCGCGCTGCTAGCCAAAATGGACATCGAATCTGCCTTTCGGTTACTCCCCATACACCCAGCGTCTTTCAGACTGATGGGGTGTAAATTCGAGGGGAATTATTTTGTAGACAAATGTTTGCCCATGGGTTGCTCGCTATCGTGTGCTTATTTTGAAGAGTTTAGCTCATTCTTGCACTGGGCTATCATCACGGAGGCCGGCGGGGGAATAGTCGCTCATTATCTGGACGACTTCCTGCTGGTTGGCACCGCGGACACTCGCGAATGCGATCGACTGATCGCAGTAATGCGTAGGCTAATGTCGAAATTTGGAGTGCCACTGGCTGAGGAAAAAACACAGGGCCCCTGTACAAGACTCACGTACTTGGGGATCGAAATTGACACTGCTGCAAGGCTATGTCGTCTCCCAGCCGATAAGGTGGAAGCAATGCTCGCGGCGGTGCGCAAAGCCAGGGCAGCGAAGAGCATGCCCCTGAGGGAGCTTCAGTCCGTGCTAGGCTTACTCAATTTTGCGTGCAAAATTATACCCATGGGTCGCGTGTTTAACAGGAGGATGGAGGCTTTACTTCCCAATCCGCACGGCACACGTAAAGTGTCGGTTTCGGAAGACATGCGGGAAGATCTGAAGGTATGGGAACTCTTCCTGCAAGGCTTCAATGGAACTCTGCTGTGGCGCGCTCCTAGGGTTTCCAGTCAGACAGTGCACCTGCTGACGGATGCAGCTGGAGCAGCAGGTTATGGCGCCTATTTGGATGGGCAATGGAGCGCTGAGCCATGGCCCTTGGCATGGGTCCGAGCAGGACTGACAAGGAACTTGACACTTCTGGAGCTCTTTCCCATAGTTGTGGCTTTGGAGCTCTGGGGGTCGGCGTTAAAGGATCGCTACATAGTGTTTTGGACGGACAACGCTAGCGTTGTTTTCGCCATAAATAGGTTGTCCGCGTCGTCACCGGTAGTTGTTAGGTACTTGCGACAGCTAGTGCTGAGGTGCTTGCAATACAATATTCAGTTTTCCGCGAGGCACGTTCCCGGGGTCAACAACACCCTGGCGGACGCACTCTCGAGGTTTCAATGGGAACAGTTTCGCAGACTGGCCCCTAACGCAGCAGCAGTTGGCTTACCTTGTCCCCACTCTATCTGGCAGTTGGCGGGGCAGGGAGGTCCATAAGGCACCTAGTGAGGGCATCCCTGGCGCAGAACACGTGGAGAGCTTATTCACAGCACTGGGGCGAGTGGGTAAGTTACTGTTACGCACAAGGCGCAGCGCCGGAAAGGGTCTCGAGGGATCTGTTCTTGGAGTGGCTGGCAGAGAAACATGGGCAAGGGACTTCGAAGGGCGCTATATCCAATAGAATAGCTGCAATCTCCTTCTTTTGCAATATGCTAGAGTGGCCCAATATCACGAAAGGTTTCCTGGTGAAGCAAGTGATTAAGGGCTGGGGAAGGCTCGAGGGTAGAGCGAAAGATGCGCGCGAACCTGTCACATTTTGTAGGCTAGCCAGGCTGGTGGACGCAATCGAGGGCATTTGCGTCGAACCCGGCGAAAGAGAACTGTTTCAGTGCGTATTCTCCTTGGCGTTCTTTGCGGCCCTCAGGCCGGGCGAGCTGGTCGCAACCTCAAAGGATGCAATTAACACGGGTATGCAGTTGGCTCATGTCAAACTGGCGGGCGATAATTTGTTATTGTTTATCCCGCACTCGAAGACTGACCAGGAGGGGAAAGGGGTGTGGATCACTCTGACTCCCTCGGCATCAGGCGTCTGCCCGGTTGTGAGTACAAGGGCCTACATGGCGCAGCGACCACGGGCCCCCGCCCAGTTCTTAGTGCATTCCGACGGTTCGAATCTCTCCCGGTACCAGTTCGCAGCGGTGCTCAGAAAGGTAGCGCTTGCAGCAGGTTTGGGGAAGTGTAGAATCACCCCCCATTCCTTCCGAATAGGGGCTGCCACCAGCGCGGCAGCGCTAGGTTGGAAAGGAGATCGCATACAGAAGTTGGGCCGATGGAGGTCCCAATGTTACAAGTCTTACGTGCGCCCCCCAGCTGAAGCCTAGGGGGTATTCGGTGTAGGAGGAAGGAAACTGGCGTTTTACATTTGTTTGGTTGTGTTGTTTAGTTTTAGTCTAAGGTGATTGACTATGTAATCCGTTTTTCAGGTGTGGCTACAGGTCCTTCTCGTATCTGGATAATAGGGCACTCCTACGTGCACTGGGCGGCACTGAAGGCCCATTCTCTTCCTGAGGGGCAGCAGTTGGGGATTCCGACGTCTCAGGCATCAATACGGTGGTTGGGCCGTAGAGGCTTACAGTGGGATGGTTTGCCTGCCCTCCTCCAGAATGCCAGACATCGATGGGGACAGCCCCACATCATCCTCCTTCACATGGGGGGAAATGATATAGGGAGTGCACCTGCTCTAGATCTCATCAATGCGATGAGGTCGGATGTCAAGTGGATCTGTACCACGTTTCCGGGGGTTAGGCTGGCCTGGTCCAACATAATCCCCCGGCTGCGTTGGAGATATTTCCCCACACCGAGGATAGCATATAGGGTTAGGAAAAAAGTTAACAGGGAGCTGGGTAGAGCAGTAATAGAGGTAGGGGGTTTTGTGGTCCGCCATGAACTGATCTCAGCGGACAAAAAAGGGCTGTATCGCCCGGACGGGGTGCACCTGTCCGACGAAGGGCTGGCGATCTTCCTGGTGGACCTCAAAACGGCTCTGGTTAGTAATATTTAGCGGGTGGCGGCAAGAGCCCGGTTTATGTGGGAGTGCCTGTCTCTTGTGGCGGGAGGTCGTAGCCATCAACAATTGAGGGCGGAGTCTGTAGAGGTGACAGTCGGGCTAATGGGCGGGGGTGATGTCCTCAGGTCGTGACCTGGGGGCCCCGCCCCGCGGGTCTGCTGGCTGAAGATCCTTTAGGACGTCCGCGCCTACTAGACGGAATGGGGTGGGGCCACATTTGTGCCCACCCTTGGCATTTGCTATTCCACGACATCTGGCTGCGACCTCTTGTCATATGGAGCTAATAGTTTACTAGGCCTCGAATGCCGCCACAAGTTAAATATTTGAATGACTTCCGTTGAAGTCAAGTTAATAAATGTGACCATCGTTATGGTCTTTAAATCCCAGCTATCTGTGTCGTGTCTTTATTTATAAGTTAAGTAGTTATGTTAAGTTGTTTTGAAGGGGTTGGAACTACCAGATACAGCATCAGCCCTTAGGGGAATGAAAGGTAGCAGAGTCTCCTGTAATGGAGTTAAGGGATGAGCTGACAGGCTAGTGGAAAATCCCAGTGTAGTGTAGCAGCAACAATGTTGCAAAGTGAGGGGAGGTCTTAGGCTCACCTAATATAAACGAAGTTCTGGAACAATCTGGCCTCTTCCACCTGGGATTTTGCAAGGAGAAAGTTTCCCTCCCTCCCAACCCTATTGTTGAATGGTTAATTAAGTAATTGCTATTGCAACAGTTTTTAGGCGTCATTCAGGCAGATGGCTTCCCGGACGGGTTGCTGGTCCTTTAGATGCGAAAGGCAGGGATGGGGTTAGTTGACCTAGTCTTGGTAAGACCTTAGCCGTAATTTATTTGCTTCCTGGGCGAGCCTTGCTGCAGGGCTTGGCCATACCAGTGCCTTAGAGGCTGAAGCGCATCATAACATCCACGTATCTCCTAATGGCGGGAGGTCGTAGCCATCAACAATTGAGGGCGGAGTCTGTAGAGGTGACAGTCGGGCTAATGGGCGGGGGTGATGTCCTCAGGTCGTGACCTGGGGGCCCCGCCCCGCGGGTCTGCTGGCTGAAGATCCTTTAGGACGTCCGCGCCTACTAGACGGAATGGGGTGGGGCCACATTTGTGCCCACCCTTGGCATTTGCTATTCCACGACATCTGGCTGCGACCTCTTGTCATATGGAGCTAATAGTTTACTAGGCCTCGAATGCCGCCACAAGTTAAATATTTGAATGACTTCCGTTGAAGTCAAGTTAATAAATGTGACCATCGTTATGGTCTTTAAATCCCAGCTATCTGTGTCGTGTCTTTATTTATAAGTTAAGTAGTTATGTTAAGTTGTTTTGAAGGGGTTGGAACTACCAGATACAGCATCAGCCCTTAATATTAAGCTTCCATTTCTACAAATATTAATATTATTAACTAATTATTAACAAGATTGGGTGCCTGAGAGTAGTATTTTCTTTAGCAGTAGTGGGCATCAATCAATCTTATTGTTACTCCTCTCTATGCTTAGTAGATTAATGCACCTTTTATTCTGTACTATGATCTTAGTAATGAAGATCTTCAGAGTCCATAGCCTACATCTTTACACCTGCTAGTGTATGCATCATGCCTATCTCCCTGTATAACTAGGATATATCACCACCATTTGAGATGCGAGAAATTACACATCTACCTATTTCTGACATGAGTGGGAGAGCCATTATTATGCTATTATCCTGTATTCATATTATGACATAGCGCATAGTACATTTAGGAGTTTTTTTTTTTACCTATAGTGTTGGCCAATATTGTATAGTTGTTTTTCTGTCTTTAGCATTAAGTTTTCATAGTTGCTCATAATTTTTGAGGTCCAAAAGTGGCCTCTTTCTAACTCATCTTTCTCCTGTTAAGTGTAGTCAGTCCACGGGTCATCCATTACTTATGGGATTATAACTCCTCCCTAACAGGAAGTGCAAGAGGATCACCCAAGCAGAGCTGCTATATAGCTCCTCCCCCCTACGTCATACCCAGTCATTCTCTTGCACCTAACTAATAGATAGGATGTGTGAGAGGAGTGTGGTTATTAAATTTAGTTTTTATTTCTTCAATCAAAAGTTTGTTGTTTTAAACAGCACCGGAGTGTGTTGTTTTTTCTCAGGCAGTATTAGAAGAAGAATCTACCTGAGTTTTTGTGTATGATCTTAGCGGACGTAACTAAGATCCATTTGCTGTTCTCGGCCATTCTGAGGATTGAGGTAACTTCAGAACAGGGGACAGCGGGCAGGGTTCACCTGGAAAGAGGTATGTAGTATATTATTTTCTAAGGAATGGAATTGACTGAGAAAATACTGCTAATACCAATATAATGTAAGTACAGCCTTAAATGCAGTAGTAGCAACTGGTATCAGGCTGTTATGTATGTATGTTGGTACTAAAGTATTTCTGGGGAATGGCACTTCACTAAGAAAATACTGTATACATATAACTTTTAGCCTTTCTGCAGTGATAGCGACTAGCAACAGGCTTTTATTATCATTTCATATATTTAAAACGTTTACTGGCAGGTTAATCGTTTTTCTCTCTGAGGTACTTGATGAAAAATTTATGGGCAAAACCAAGGGCTAGGCAGTCTAATTTTCGTGCCTTTCGTAACTTCAAGGCAGGAGCAGCATCAACTTCCTCTGCTCCAAAGCAGGAAGGAACTGTTGCTCGCTACAGACAGGGCTGGAAACCTAACCAGACCTGGAACAAGGGCAAGCAGGCCAGAAAACCTGCTGCTGCCCCTAAGACAGCATGAAGTGAGGGCCCCCAATCCGGAAACAGATCTAGTAGGGGGCAGACTTTCTCTCTTCGCCCAGGCTTGGACAAGAGATGTCCAGGATCCCTGGGCGTTGGAGATCATATCTCAGGGATATCTTCTGGACTTCAAAACTTCTCCTCCAAAAGGGAGATTTCATCTTTCAAGGTTGTCAACAAACCAGATAAAGAAAGAGGCGTTTCTACGCTGTGTACAAGATCTTTTACTAATGGGAGTGATCCACCCGGTTCCGCGGTCGGAACACGGACAAGGGTTTTACTCAAATCTGTTTGTGGTTCCCAAGAAAGAAGGAACCTTCAGACCAATCTTGGATTTAAAGATCCTAAACAAATTCCTAAGAGTTCCATCGTTCAAAATGGAAACTATTCGGACAATCTTACCCATGATCCAAAAGGGTCAGTACATGACCACAGTGGATTTAAAAGATGCCTACCTTCACATACCGATTCACAAAGATCATTTCCGGTATCTAAGGTTTGCCTTCTTAGACAGGCATTACCAGTTTGTAGCTCTTCCCTTCGGGTTAGCTACTGCTCCAAGAATCTTTACAAAGGTTCTGGGTTCTCTTCTGGCGGTACTAAGACCACGAGGAATATCGGTAGCTCCGTACCTAGACGACATTCTGGTACAAGCGTCAAGTTTCCAAACTGCCAAGTCTCATACAGAGTTTGTGCTGGCATTTCTAAGGTCACATGGGTGGAAAGTGAACGAAGAAAAGAGTTCTCTATTGCCACTCACAAGAGTTCCCTTCTTAGGGACTCTTATAGATTCTGTAGAAATGAAGATTTATCTGACAGAGGTCAGGTTAACAAAACTTCTAAATGCTTGCCGGGCCCTTCATTCCATTCCACACCCGTCAGTGGCTCAATGCATGGAGGTAATCGGCTTAATGGTAGCGGCAATGGACATAGTACCCTTTGCACGCCTGCATCTCAGACCACTGCAATTGTGCATGCTAAGTCAGTGGAATGGGGATTACTCAGATTTGTCCCCTATGCTGAATCTGGATCAAGAGACCAGAAATTCTCTTCTATGGTGGCTCTCTCGGCCACACCTATCCAAGGGGATGCCCTTCAGCAGGCCAGATTGGACGATTGTAACAACAGACGCCAGCCTGATAGGTTGGGGCGCTGTCTGGAATTCCCTGAAGACTCAGGGATCTTGGACTCAGGAGGAGAGTCTCCTTCCCATAAATATTCTGGAATTAAGAGCAGTTTTCAATGCCCTTCTGGCTTGGCCTCAGTTAGCAACTCTGAGGTTCATCAGGTTTCAGTCGGACAATATCACGACTGTGGCTTACATCAACCATCAGGGAGGGACAAGGAGTTCCCTAGCAATGATGGAAGTCTCAAAGATAATTCACTGGGCAGAGTCTCACTCTTGCCACCTATCAGCGATCCACATCCCGGGCGTGGAGAACTGGGAAGCGGATTATCTGAGTCGCCAGACTTTTCATCCGGGGGAGTGGGAACTTCATCCGGAGGTCTTTGCCCAAATACTTCGGCGTTGGGGCAATCCAGATCTGGATCTCATGGCGTCTCGCCAGAACGCCAAACTTCCTTGTTACGGATCCAGGTCCAGAGACCCGGGAGCGGTTCTGATAGATGCTCTGACAGCACCTTGGGTCTTCAACATGGCTTATGTGTTTCCACCTTTTCCGATGCTTCCTCGATTGATTGCCAGGATCAAACAGGAGAGAGCATCGGTGATTCTAATAGCGCCTGCGTGGCCACGCAGGACCTGGTATGCAGACCTAGTGGACATGTCGACCTGTCCACCATGGTCTCTACCTCTGAGACAGGACCTTCTGGTGCAGGGTCCTTTCAAACATCCAAATCTAATTTCTCTGAGGCTGACTGCATGGAGATTGAACGCTTGATTCTATCAAAGCGTGGATTCTCGGAGTCAGTGATTGATACCTTGATACAGGCTAGAAAGCCTGTTACCAGGAAAATTTACCATAAAATATGGCGCAAATACTTGCATTGGTGCGAATCCAAGAGTTACTCATGGAGTAAGGTTAGGATTCCTAGGATATTGTCTTTTCTACAAGAAGGTTTAGAAAAGGGTTTATCCGCTAGTTCGTTAAAGGGACAGATCTCAGCTTTGTCCATCCTTTTACACAAACGTCTGTCAGAAGTTCCAGACGTTCAGGCTTTTTGTCAGGCTTTGGCCAGGATTAAGCCTGTGTTTAAAACTGTTGCTCCACCATGGAGCTTAAACTTAGTTCTTAACGTTTTACAGGGTGTTCCGTTTGAACCCCTTCATTCTATTGATATCAAGCTGTTATCTTGGAAAGATCTGTTTTTAATGGCTATTTCCTCGGCTCGAAGAGTCTCTGAGTTATCTGCCATACATTGTGATTCTCCTTATCTGATTTTCCATTCAGACAAAGTAGTTCTGCGTACTAAACCTGGGTTCTTACCTAAGGTAGTCACTAACAGGAATATCAATCAAGAGATTGTTGTTCCTTCATTGTGCCCTAATCCTTCCTCAAAGAAGGAACGACTTCTGCACAATCTGGACGTTGTCCGTGCCCTGAAATTTTATTTGCAGGCAACTAAAGATTTTCGACAAACTTCTTCCCTGTTTGTCGTCTATTCTGGACAGAGGAGAGGTCAAAAGGCTTCGGCTACCTCTCTCTCCTTCTGGCTTCGTAGTATAATACGTTTGGCCTATGAGACTGCTGGACAGCAGCCTCCTGAAAGAATTACAGCTCATTCTACCAGAGCTGTGGCTTCCACTTGGGCCTTTAAAAATGAGGCCTCTGTTGAACAGATTTGCAAGGCTGCGACTTGGTCTTCACTTCACACTTTTTCCAAATTTTACAAATTTGACACTTTTGCTTCTTCGGAGGCTGTTTTTGGGAGAAAGGTTCTTCAGGCAGTGGTTCCTTCCGTATAAAGATCCTGCCTGTCCCTCCCGTCATCCGTGTACTTTTAGCTTTGGTATTGGTATCCCATAAGTAATGGATGACCCGTGGACTGACTACACTTAACAGGAGAAAACAAAATTTATGCTTACCTGATAAATTCCTTTCTCCTGTAGTGTAGTCAGTCCACGGCCCGCCCTGTTTGTTATGGCAGGTCTAGATTTTAAATTATACTCCAGTCACCACTGCACCCTATAGTTTCTCCTTTCTCGTTTGGTTTCGGTCGAATGACTGGATATGACGTAGGGGGGAGGAGCTATATAGCAGCTCTGCTTGGGTGATCCTCTTGCACTTCCTATTAGGGAGGAGTTATAATCCCATAAGTAATGGATGACCCGTGGACTGACTACACTACAAGAGAAAGGAATTTATCAGGTAAGCATAAATTTTGTTTTTTACTCCTTTATTGTTACTCCACTTAACCTAGTAAAGTCCAAGAGAGGCATTATTGCAACCTTACGCCTAGATTACAAGTCTTGCGTTAGCCTTAAAAAGCAGCGTTGAGAGGTCCCAATGCTGCTTTTTAACGCCCGCTGGTATTACGAGTCTGACAGGTACAGGTGTACCGCTCACTTTTCTTCCACGACTCAAGCTTACTGCAAATCCCCTTACGTCAATTGCGTATCCTATCTTTTTAATGGGATTTGCCTAACGCTGGTATTACGAGTCTTGGAAGAAGTGAGCGGTAGACCCTCTCCTGTCAAGACTTCTAACCCATTTAAAAGTCAGTGGTTAAGAGTTTTATGGGCTAACGCTGGAACATAAAACTCTTAACTAAAGTGCTAAAAAGTACACTAACACCCATAAACTACCTATTAACCCCTAAACCGAGGCCCCCCCACATCGGAAACACTTTAATAAATATATTAACCCCTAATCTGCCGATTGGACATAGCCGCCACTTTAATAAATATATTAACCCCTAAACCGCCACACTCCCGCCTCGCAAACACTAGTTAAATTTTATTAACCCCTAATCTGCCATCCCTAACATCGGCGACACCTACTTACATTTATTAACCCCTAATCTGCCACCCCCAACGTCGCAGCTACTATATTAAAGGTATTAACCCCTAAACCTAAGTCTAAACCTAACCCTAACTACCCACTAACTTAAATATAATTTAAAATAATCTAAATAAAATTACTACAATTAAATAAATTAATCCTATTTAAAACTAGATACTTACCTATAAAATAAACCCTAAGCTAGCTACAATATAACTAATAGTTACATTGTATCTAGCTTAGGGTTTATATTTATTTTACAGGCAACTTTGTATTTATTTTAACTAGGTACAATAGTTATTAAATAGTTATTAACTATTTAATAACTACCTAGCTAAAATAAATACAAATATACCTGTGAAATAAATCCTAACCTATGTTACAATTACACCTAACACTACACTATCATTAAATAAATTACCTAAACTACCTACAATTAATTACAATTAAATTGAATAAACTAAATTACGGAAAAAAAACACTAAATTACAGAACCAAAAGAATTACAAGAATTTTAAACTAATTACACCTACTCTAATCCCCCTAATAAAATAAAAAAGCCCCCCAAAATAATAAAATTCCCTACCCTACACTAAATTACAAATATCCCTTAAAAGGGCCTTTTGCGGGGCATTGCCCCAAAGTAATCAGCTCTTTCACCTGTAAAAAAAAATACAATGCCCCCCAACATTAAAACCCACCACCCACACACCCAACCCTACTCTAAAACCCACCCAATCCCCCTTAAAAAAACATAACACTACCCCCCTGAAGATCTCCCTACCTTGAGCCGTCTTCACCCAGCCTGGCACAAGTGGACCTCCAGAGGGGCAGAAGTCTTCATCTGATCTGGGCAGAAGAGGTCCTCCAAGCGGCAGAAGTCTTCATCCAGGCGGCATCTTCTATCTTCATCCAACCCGGAGTGGATCCATCTTCAATCCAGCCAACGTGGAGCCATCCTCTTCCATCGACGTCCTAACGAAGAATGAAGGTTCCTTTAAATGACGTCATCCAAGATGGCATCCCTTGAATTCTGATTGGCTGATAGGATTCTATCAGCCAATCGGAATTAAGGTAGGAAAAATCCTATTGGCTGATTCAATCAGCCAATAGGATCCAATCAGCCAATAGGATTTTTCCTACCTTAATTCCGATTGGCTGATGCCAATCGGAATTCAAGGGACGCCATCTTGGATGATGTCATTTAAAGGAACCTTCATTCTTCGTTAGGACGTCGATGGAAGAGGATAGCTCCGCGTCGGCTGGATTGAAGATGGATCCGCTCCACTCCAGATAGATGAAGATAGAAGATGCCACCTGGATGCCGCTTGGAGGACCTCTTCTGCCCGGATCTGATGAAGACTTCTGCCCCTCTGGAGGTCCACTTGTGCCCAGCTGGGTGAAGACAGCTCAAGGTAGGGAGATCTTTAGGGGGGGGTAGTGTTAGGTTTTTCTAAGGGGGGATTGGGTGGGGTTTAGAGTAGGGTTGGGTGTGTGGGTGGTGGGTTTTAATGTTGGGGGGTATTGTATTTTTTTTACGGGTGAAAGAGCTGATTACCTTGGGGCAATGCCCCACAAAAGGCCCTTTTAAGGGCTATTTGTAATTTAGTGTAGGGTAGGGAATTTTATTATTTTGGGGGGCTTTTTTATTTTATTAGGGGGATTAGATTAGGTGTAATTAATATTCTTGTAATTCTTTTTCCCCCCTGTAATTTAGTGGGGGGGGTTCCGTAATTTAGTTTATTTAATTTAATTGCAATTAATTGTAGGTAGTTTAGGTAATTAGTTTAATGATAGTGTAGTGTTAGGTGTAATTGTAACTTAGGTTAGGATTTATTTTACAGGTATATTTGTTTTTATTTTAACTAGGAAGTTATTAAATAGTTAATAACTATTTAATAACTATTGTACCTAGTTAAAATAAATACAAAGTTGCCTGTAAAATAAATATAAATCCTAAGCTAGCTACAATGTAACCCTTAATTATATTGTAGCTATCTTAGGGTTTATTTTATAGTTAAGTATTTAGTTTTAAATAGGAATAATTTAGTTAATCATAGTAATTTTATTTAGATTTATTTAAATTATATTTAAGTTAGAGGGGTGTTAGGGTTAGGATTAGACTTAGGTTTAGGGGTTAATACATTTATAATAGTGGCGGCAATGTTGGCGGCGGCAGATTAGGGGTTAAAAATGTAATATAGTTGCGGCGACGTTGGGGGGGGCAGATTAGGGGTTAATAATATAATGTAGGTGTCAGCGATAGCGGGGGCGGTAGATTAGGGGTTAATACGTGTAAGATTAGGGATGTTTAGACTCGGGGTTCATGTTAGGGTGTTAGGTGCAGACATAAAATTCCTTTCCCCATAGGAAACAATGGGGCTGCGTTAGGAGCTGAACGCTGCTTTTTTGCAGGTGTTAGGTTTTTTTTTCAACCAGCTCAGCCCCATTGTTTCCTATGGGGAAATTGTGCACGAGCACGTTTAGCCAGCTCACCGCTGACTTAAGCAGCGCTGGTATTGAGGTGAGATGTGGAGCTAAATTTTGCTCTATGCTCGCCTTTTTGCGGCTAACGCCAGGTTTAAAAAAACCTGTAATATCAGCGTTGTCTTAAGGGAGCGGTGGGAAAAAAAGGCTCGTTAGCAACGCAAGCCTTACCGACAAAAACTCGTAATCTAACCGTTAGGAAGTTAATTTTCTTTAGAGGCATTTAACTTTGTTAGTGAATGTATACTATTATTATTTTATTATTTTTATCATTATTGTTGTTTATTTATAAAAGCACTGCCCTGGATAACTTTAACACATTACTCTTCCCTGCCCTAAACAAATGAAAATGGGTGCTGTGCAAATTTGTGGGTTAGTAGATTAGTCACTGACATGTTTTATAGTAGAAGCAGAGATCTTTGCGTATTTTACCATTATCTCCTGGGACTAAACATTTAGTTTGTCTTTCATACAAACATATTTGTGCTGAAGTGATTTAAATCCAATTAGTAGAAATACAGCTATGCTGCAGCACTTGAAAGTGCTGCAGCATAGCTGTAAAAAGCTGACTAGAAAATATCACCTGAACAACTCTATGTAAAAAAGGAAGATATTTTACCTCAAAAGGTCCTCAGTAGCCACATCCCATTGTAAAGGACTTCTAAGCAGCAAATCAGTATGTCTGTCCCGGGACAGCCGAAGGGTTGAGCCTCGTGCACTCTCATCTTATTTCCCTATTCAGTGTAAGGAAGTTTACTATGAAATCTCATTAGTTAAGTCAAATCTCATGAGATCACAGTAAAAGAGTTCATGACCTCAGCACTGCTGATGCCGATTGGCTGCTGTTCATTTCTTCATTTTTTATTTTATTTCACCTGCAGCTAGGCTGCAACTGAGTATAACTTTTTACACAGAACTTACTCTTTTTACAGTTATGCTGCATCAGTTTCAAGTGATTTAGCATATGAGTATTATGTCCCTTTAATGCTGGCCAGAAATATTCTGGTCCTCCTAGCTTACCAGAATTGCTAGTTACTTTCACAGTTCCCCACACTTTTTTCAGAGGTCCATGTCACTGCCAATATCACCTGAAATGCTGAAGCAATGTTGGATACTGAAATTTATTTTTGCTTGGTTTTTTTTCTAGGAAGCTTATTTCCATCCTATTTCAGTCCAACAAAGCAGTTCTTCTACACAGCTTTTTTTTCTTTTTTTCGCAATATATATGTTAACTTGGATTGCCCTTTTTTCTTACCCATTCTGATTTAAAAAAAAATTCAGACGCCTAGATTTAGAGTTCTGCGGTAGCCGTCAAAAGCAGTGTTAAGGGGTCCTAATGCTGCTTTTGGCTGCCCGCTGGTATTTAGAGTCAGGCAGGAAAGGGTCTAACGTTCACTTTCAAGCCGCAACTTTTCCATACCGCAGATCCCCTTATGCCAATTGCGTATCCTATCTTTTCAATGCGATCTTCCTAACGCCGGTATTTAGAGTCATGGCTAAAGTGAGCAGTAGACCCTCTACCGACAAGACTCCAGCCACAGGAAAAAGTCAGTAGTTAAGAGCTTTATGGGCTAACGCCGGTTTATAAAGCTCTTAACTACTGTGCTCTAAAGTACACTAACACCCATAAACTACCTATGTACCCCTAAACCGAGGTCCCCCCACATCGCCGCCACTATAATAAATATTATTAACCCCTAATCTACTGACCGCACACCGCCGCCACCTACATTATCCCTATGAAACCCTAATCTGCTGCCCCTAACATCACCGACACCTACATAATATTTATTATTAACCCCTAATCTCCCCCCCCCATGTCGCCGCTACCTAACTACACTTATTAACCCCTAATCTGCCGACCGGACCTCGCCGCTACTCTAATAAATGTATTAACCCCTAAACCGCCGCACTCCCGCCTCGCAAACCCTATAATAAATAGTATTAACCCCTAATCTGCCCTCCCTAACATCGCCGCCACCGAACTTCAAGTATTAACCCCTAATCTGCCGACCGGACCTCGCCGCTACTATAATAAATGTATTAACCCCTAAAGCTAACTCTAACCCTAACCCTAACACCCCCCCCTAAGTTAAATATAATTTTAATCTAACAAAATAAATTAAATATTATTAACTAAAGTATTCCTATTTAAAACTAAATACTTACCTGTAAAATAAACCCTAATATAGCTACAATATAACAAATAATTATATTGTAGCTATTTTAGGATTTATATTTATTTTACAGGCAACTTTGTATTTATTTTAACTAGGTACAATAGCTATTAAATAGTTATTTACTATTTAATAGCTACTTAGTTAAAATAAATACAAAATGACCTGTAAAATAAATCCTAACCTAAGTTACAATCAAACCTAACACTACACTAGCAATAAATTAATTAAATAAATTACCTACAATTACCTACAATTAAATAAACTAAACTAAATTACAAGAAAAACAAACACTAAATTGCAAAAAATAAAAAAAGATTACAAGAATATTAAGCTAATAACACCTACTCTAAGCCCCCTAATAAAATAACAAAGCCCCCCAAAATAAAAAAAAATTCCCTACCCTAACCTAAATTTAAAAAGTTAACAGCTCTATTACCAGCCCTTAAAAGTGCTTTTTGCGGGGCATGCCCCAAAGTAATCAGCTCTTTTGCCTGTAAAAAAAAAACACAATAGCACCCCCCAACATTAAAACCCATCACCCACATACCCCTACTCTATCCCAAACCCCCCTTAAATAAACCTAACACTACCCCCCTGAAGATCTCCCTACCTTGAGTCGTGTTCACCCAGCCGGGCACTGATGGACTAAAAGAGGACATCCGGAGCGGCAGAAGTCTTCATCCTATCCGGGCAGAAGAGGACATCTGGACCGGCAGACATCTTCATCCAAGCGTCATCTTCTATCTTCATCCATCCGGAGCGGAGTGGAGCCATCTTCTTCCAGCCGACGCGGATCCATCCTTCTTTCCCGACGCCTACTCACCGAATGAAGGTTCCTTTAAATGACGTCATCCAAGATGGCGTCCCTCAAATTCCGATTGGCTGATAGGATTCTATCAGCCAATCGGAATTAAGGTAGGAAAAATCTGATTGGCTGATTGAATCAGCCAATCAGATTCAAGTTCAATCGGATTGGCTGATCCAATCAGCCAATCAGATTGAGCTTGCATTCTATTGGCTGTTCTGATCAGCCAATAGAATGCGAGCTCAATCTGATTAGCTGTTTGGATCAGCCAATCCGATTGAACTTGAATCTGATTGGCTGATTCAATCAGCCAATCAGATTTTTCCTACCTTAATTCCGATTGGCTGATAGAATCCTATCAGCCAATCGGAATTTGAGTGACGCCATCTTGGATGACGTCAATTAAAGGAACCTTCATTCGGCAAGTATGCGTCGGGGAAGAAGGATGGATCCGCGTCGGCTGGAAGAAGATGGCTCCGCTCCGGATGGATGAAGAGAGAAGATGCCGCTTGGATGAAGATTTCTGCCGGTCCGGATGTCCTCTTCTGCACGGATAGGATGAAGACTTCTGCCGCTCCGGATGTCCTCTTTTGGTCCATCGGTGCCTGGCTGGGTGAACATGACTCAAGGTAGGGAGATCTTCAGGGGGGTAGTGTTAGGTTTATTTAAGGGGGGTTTGGGATAGAGTAGGGGTATGTGGGTGGTGGGTTTTAATGTTGTTTTAATGTTGGGGGGTGGTTTTGTGTGTTTTTTTACAGGCAAAAGAGCTTATTACTTTGGGACATGCCCCGCAAAAAGCCCTTTTAAGGGCTGGTAATAGAGCTGTTAACTTTTTTAATTTAGATTAGGGTACGGAAATGTTTTTATTTTGGGGGGCTTTGTTATTTTATTATGGGGCTTAGAGTAGGTGTAATTAGCTTAAAATTCTTGTAATCTTTTTTTATTTTTTGTAATTTAGTTTAGTTTATTTAATTGTAGATAATTGTAGGTAATTTATTTAATTAATTTATTGCTAGTGTAGTGTTAGGTTTAATTGTAACTTAGGTTAGGATTTATTTTACAGGTAATTTTGTATTTATTTTAACTAGGTAGCTATTAAATAGTAAATAACTATTTAATAGCTATTGTACCTAGTTAAAATAAATACAAAGTTGCCTATAAAATAAATATAAATCCTAAAATTTATTTTACAGGTAAGTATTTCGTTTTAAATAGGAATACGTTAGTTAATAATATTTAATTTATTTCGTTAGATTAAAATTATATTTAACTTAGGGGGGTGTTAGGGTTAGAGTTAGCTTTAGGGGTTAATACATTTATTATACTAGCGGCGAGGTCCGGTCGGCAGATTAGGGGTTAATACTTGAAGTTCGGTGGCGGCGATGTTAGGGAGGGCAGTTAATACTATTTATTATAGGGTTTGCGAGGCGGGAGTGCGGCGGTTTAGGGGTTAATAACTTTATTAGAGTAGCGGCGAGGTCCGGTCGGCAGATTAGGGGTTAATAAGTGTAGGTAAGGTAGCGGCAACATTGGGGGGGCAGATTAGGGGTTAATAAATATAATATAGGGGTCGGCGATGTTAGGGGCAGCAGATTCGGGGTACATAGGGATAATGTAGGTTGCGACGGTGTCCTGAGCGGCAGATTAGGGGTTAATAGTGTAATGCAGGTGTCAGCGATAGCGGGGGTGGCAGATTAGGGGTTAATAAGTGTAAGGTTAGGGGTGTTTAGACTCGGAGTGCATGTTAGGGTGTTAGGTGCAGACTTAAAGTGTGTTTCCCCATAGGAAACAATGGGGCTGCGTTAGGAGCTGAACGCTGCTTTTTTGCATGTGTTAGGTTTTTTTTCAGCCCAAACTGCCCCATTGTTTCCTATGGGGGAATTGTGCACGAGCACGTTTTTCCAGCTAGCCGCTACTGTAAGCAATGCTGGTATTGAGAGTTGAAGTGGCAGAAAATATGCCTGTACGCTCCCTTTATGGAGCCAAACGCAGCCCTTCAGAGAACTCTAAATACCACCGTTGTTTAGAAGCAGCGCTAGAAAAAAAAGACGCGTAGCTAACGCACCCCTTTGGCCGCAAAACTCTAAATCTATGCGAGAATGTTTCTTGACTTTGTTGATCATAGAGATTTGTTCTATATGTCATATGACTTTTTGGCTCAGATTGAAAGTTATTTCTACTATAGCTCTGGGTTTCTCATGGGCAAAGGAATACAAAGACTGAACATTTTATGGAAGGCAGCCACCTGGTCTTTCCTGCATGTATCTAAAATATTTTAGTGTTCACAGGCCGCATTTGGTAGGAAGGTCTTGTATCAGCACTCAATCCAAGGTCAGGTGCCTTTCTTTTTTTTTTACCAGCCAATGAATTTATGAGTATTAGTGACTTTGGTATTGGTCTGTCATCTGACATTCTCTTGTTCCTTCTCTCTCCAAATAAGTCCAGCATTATTTAAACTATGGCTAACAGTAACAGTAGTGGAAAAGCGGAGAGTCCGAATGATTTTCAGAAGCTTCTACGTACTCCAAGTGGCGGAAAATATGATATATCTCTTGTATAATGTAATTTAAAATTTGACGAAATTAATTTATATTTCTAGTTTGATAAAATCCTTAAAAAAAATCATTATCTCATACTGTTTTGTGGAACAAACCATTATTATACTTACTTTTATTTTAATCCCCAGAGTCTACTTCTAAATAAATAAATACAATGAAATAATGTATAAATATGTCATTTAGAAAAAAACAACACAAGATGTAATGTTATCTTCAAGAAAATGTACATTTTCTATATTATTATTATTATTATTATTATTATTATTATTATTATTACTAGTGGGAAAGCCTGCCCAGAGGGCAGTCTTTTGTGGTGCCCAGAGGGCCGTCTATTGTGTCTCTCCTCTCATTTGCTCTATATCCCCCTTTCTTTTGCTCTCTCTCTCCCCTCTCTTTTGCTCTCTCTCCCCCCTCTCTTTTGCTCTCTATGCCCTCCTCTCTTTTGCTCTCTCTCCCCTCTCTTTTGCTATCCCCCCTCTCTTTTGCTCTCTCTTCCCCCTCTCTTTTGCTCTCTCTCCCGCCTCTCTTTTGCTCTTTCTCCCTCCTCTCTTATGCTCTCCCTCTCCCCCTCTCTTTTGCTCTCCCTCTCCCCCTCTCTTTTGCTCTCTCTCTCTCCCCTTTCTTTTTCTCTCTCTCCCCTCTCTTTTGCTCTCTCTCTCTCCCCTCTCTTTTGCTCTCTCTCTCTCCCCTCTCTATTGCTCTCTCTCCCCCCTCTCTTTTGCTCTCTCTCCCCCCTCTCTTTTGCTCTCTCTCCCCTCTCTTTTGCTCCCTCCCCTCTCTTTTGCTCTCTTCCCCCTCTATTTTGCTCTCTCTCCCCCCTCTCTTTTGCTCTTTCTCACCCTTCTCTTTTGCTCTCTCTCCCCCCTTTCTTTTGCTCTCTCTCTCTCCCCTCTCTTTTGCTCTCTCTCTTTCCCCCTCTCTTTGGCTCTCTCTCCCCCTCTCTTTTGATCTCTTTTCCCCCTATCTTTTGCTCTCTCCCCCCCTCTCTTTTGCTCTCTCTCCCCCCTCTCTTTTGCTCTCTCGCCCCTCTCTTTTGCTCTCTCGCCCCTCTTGTTTGCTCTCTCTCCCTCTCTCTTTTGCACTCTCCCCCTCTCTTTTGCACTCTCTCTCCCCCTCTCTTTTGCACTCTCTCTCCCACTCTCTTTTGTTCTCTCTCTCCCCTCTCTTTTCCTCTCTCTCTCTCCTCTCTTTTGCTCTCCCACTCCCCCTCTCTTTTGCACTCTCTCACCCCTCTCTTTTGCTCTCTCTCCCACCTCTCTTTTGCTCTCTCTCCCCCTCTCTTTTGCTCTTCCTCTCCCCCTCTTGTATGCTCTCCCTCTCCCCCTCTCTTTTACTCTCCCTCTCCCCCTCTCTTTTGCTCTCTTTCCCCCCTTTCTTTTGCTCTCTCTCTCTCTCCCCTCTCTTTTGCTCTCTCTCTTTCCCCCTCTCTTTGGCTCTCTCTCCCCCTCTCTTTTGCTCTCTTTTCCCCCTATCTTTTGCTTTCTCTCCCCCTCTCTTTTGCTCTCTCTCCCCCCTCTCTTTTGCTCTCTCGCCCCCTGTCTTTTGCTCTCTTGCCCCTCTTGTTTGCTCTCTCTCCCTCTCTCTTTTGCACTCTCCCCCTCTCTTTTGCACTCTCTCTCCCCTTCTCTTTTGCACTCTCTCGCCCCCTCTCTTTTGTTCTCTCTATCCCCTCTCTTTTGCTCTCTCTCCCCCCTCTCTTTTGCTCTCCCACTCCCCCCTCTCTTTTGCACTCCCTCTCCCCCCTCTCTTTTGCTTTCTCTTCCCTCTCTCTTTTGCTCTCTCTCCCTCTCTCTTTTGCACTCTCCCCCTCTCTCTTTTGCACTCTCCCCCTCTCTTTTGCACTCTCTCTCCCCCTCTCTTTTGTTCTCTCTCTCCTCTCTTTTGCTCTCTCTCCCCCCTTTCTTTTGCTCTCCCACTCCCCCATCTCTTTTGCACTCCCTCTCCCCCCTCTCTTTTGCTTTCTCTTCCCTCTCTCTTTTGCTCTCTCTCACCCCTCTCTTTTGCTCTCTCTCCCACCTCTCTTTTGCTCTCTCTCCCCCTCTCTTTTGCTCTTCCTCTCCCCCTCCTGTATGCTCTCCCTCTCCCCCTCTCTTTTGCTCTCCCTCTCCCCCTCTCTTTTGCTCTCCCTCTCCCCCTCTCTTTTGCTCTCTCTCCCCTTTCTTTTGCTCTCTCTCTCCCCTCTCTTTTGCTCTCTCTCTCCCCTCTCTTTTGCTCTCTCTTCCCCCTCTCTTTTGCTCTCTCTCCCCCTCTCTTTTTCTCTCTCTCCCCTCTCTTTTGCACTCTCTCTCCCCCTCTATTTTGCACTCTCTCTCCCCCTCTCTTTTGTTCTCTCTCCCCTCTCTTTTGCTCTCTCTCCCCCCTCTCTTTTGCTCTCCCGCTCCCCATCTCTTTTGCACTCCCTCTCCCCCCTCTCTTTTGCTTTCTCTTCCCTCTCTCTTTTGCTCTCTCTCCCTCTCTCTTTTGCACTCTCTCCCCCCTTTCTTTTGCTCTCTCTCTCTCCCCTCTCTTTTGCTCTCTCTCTTTCCCCCTCTCTTTGGCTCTCTCTCCCCCTCTCTTTTGATCTCTTTTCCCCCTCCCCTCTCTTTTGCTCTCTCTCTCCCCTCTCTTTTGCTCTCTCTACCCCCTCTCTTTTGCTCTCTCTCCCCCTCTCTTTTTGTCTCTCTCCCCTCTCTTTTGCACTCTCTCTCCCCCTCTCTTTTGCACTCTCTCTCCCCCTCTCTTTTGTTCTCTCTCCCCTCTCTTTTGCTCTCTCTCCCCCCTCTCTTTTGCTCTCCCGCTCCCCATCTCTTTTGCACTCCCACTCCCCCCTCTCTTTTGCTTTCTCTTCCCTCTCTCTTTTGCTCTCTCTCCCTCTCTCTTTTGCACTCTCTCCCCCCATTCTTTTGCTCTCTCTCTCTCCCCTCTCTTTTGCTCTCTCTCTTTCCCCCTCTCTTTGGCTCTCTCTCCCCCTCTCTTTTGATCTCTTTTCCCCCTATCTTTTGCTCTCTCCCCCCTCTCTTTTGCTCTCTCTCCCCCCTCTCTTTTGCTCTCTCGCCCCTCTCTTTTGCTCTCTCGCCCCTCTTGTTTGCTCTCTCTCCCTCTCTCTTTTGCACTCTCCCCCTCTCTTTTGCACTCTCCCCCTCTCTTTTGCACTCTCTCTCCCACTCTCTTTTGTTCTCTCTCTCCCCTCTCTTTTGCTCTCTCTCCCTCCTCTCTTTTGCTCTCTCACTCCCCCCTCTCTTTTGCACTCTCTCACCCCTCTCTTTTGCTCTCTCTCCCACCTCTCTTTTGCTCTCTCTCCCCCTCTCTTTTGCTCTTCCTCTCCCCCTCTTGTATGCTCTCGCTCTCCCCCTCTCTTTTACTCTCCCTCTCCCCCTCTCTTTTGCTCTCTTTCCCCCCTTTCTTTTGCTCTCTCTCTCTCCCCTCTCTTTTGCTCTCTCTCTTTCCCCCTCTCTTTGGCTCTCTCTCCCCCTCTCTTTTGCTCTCTTTTCCCCCTATCTTTTGCTCTCTCTCCCCCTCTCTTTTGCTCTCTCTCCCCCCTCTCTTTTGCTCTCTCGCCCCCTGTCTTTTGCTCTCTCGCCCCTCTTGTTTGCTCTCTCTCCCTCTCTCTTTTGCACTCTCCCCCTCTCTTTTGCACTCTCTCTCCCCTTCTTTTTTGCACTCTCTCGCCCCCTCTCTTTTGTTCTCTCTCTCCCCTCTCTTTTGCTCTCTCTCCCCCTCTCTTTTGCTCTCCCACTCCCCCCTCTCTTTTGCACTCCCTCTCCCCCTCTCTTTTGCTTTCTCTTCCCTCTCTCTTTTGCTCTCTCTCCCTCTCTCTTTTGCACTCTCCCCCTCTCTCTTTTGCACTCTCCCCCTCTCTTTTGCACTCTCTCTCCCCCTCTCTTTTGCATTCTCTCTCCCCCTCTCTTTTGTTCTCTCTCCCCTCTCTTTTGCTCTCTCTCCCCCCTACCTTTTTCTCTCCCACTCCCCCATCTCTTTTGCACTCCCTCTCCCCCCTCTCTTTTGCTTTCTCTTCCCTCTCTCTTTTGCTCTCTCTCACCCCTCTCTTTTGCTCTCTCTCCCTCCTCTCTTTTGCTCTCTCTCCCCCCTCTCTTTTGCTCTTCCTCTCCCCCTCTTGTATGCTCTCCCTCTCCCCCTCTCTTTTGCTCTCCCTCTCCCCCTCTCTTTTGCTCTCCCTCTCCCCTCTCCTTTGCTCTCTCTCTCCCCTTTCTTTTGCTCTCTCTCTCTCTCCCCTCTCTTTTGCTCTCTCTCCCCTCTCTTTTGCTCTCTCTCTCCCCTCTCTTTTGCTCTCTCTTCCCCCTCTCTTTTGCTCTCTCTCCCCCTCTCTTTTTCTCTCTCTCCCCTCTCTTTTGCACTCTCTCTCCCTCTCTCTTTTGCACTCTCTCTCCCCCTCTCTTTTGTTCTCTCTCCCCTCTCTTTTGCTCTCTCTCCCCCCCCTCTTTTGCTCTCCCGCTCCCCCATCTCTTTTGCACTCCCTCTCCCCCCTCTCTTTTGCTTTCTCTTCCCTCTCTCTTTTGCTCTCTCTCCCTCTCTCTTTTGCACTCTCCCCCTCTCTTTTGCACTCTCCCCCTCTCTTTTGCACTCTCTCTCCCCCTCTCTTTTGCACTCTCTCTCCCACTCTCTTTTGTTCTCTCTCCCCTCTCTTTTGCTCTCTCTCCCCCCTCTCTTTTGCTCTCCCGCTCCCCCATCTCTTTTGCACTCCCTCTCCCCCCTCTCTTTTGCTTTCTCTTCCCTCTCTCTTTTGCTCTCTCTCACCCCTCTCTTTTTCTCTCTCTCCCACCTCTATTTTGCTCTCTCTCCCCCCTCTCTTTTGCTCTTCCTCTCCCCCTCTTGTATGCTCTCCCTCTCCCCCTCTCTTTTACTCTCCCTCTCCCCCTCTCTTTTGCTCTCTCTCCCCCCTTTCTTTTGCTCTCTCTCTCCCCTCTCCTTTGCTCTCTCTCTCCCCTTTCTTTTGCTCTCTCTCTCCTCTCTCTTTTGCTCTCTCTCCCCTCTCTTTTGCTCTCTCTCTCCCCTCTCTTTTGCTCTCTCTTCCCCCTCTCTTTTGCTCTCTCTCCCCCTCTCTTTTTCTCCCTCTCCCCTCTCTTTTGCACTCTCTCTCCCTCTCTCTTTTGCACTCTCTCTCCCCCTCTCTTTTGTTCTCTCTCCCCTCTCTTTTGCTCTCTCTCCCCCCCTCTTTTGCTCTCCCGCTCCCCCATCTCTTTTGCACTCCCTCTCCCCCCTCTCTTTTGCTTTCTCTTCCCTCTCTCTTTTGCTCTCTCTCCCTCTCTCTTTTGCACTCTCCCCCTCTCTTTTGCACTCTCCCCCTCTCTTTTGCACTCTCTCTCCCCCTCTCTTTTGCACTCTCTCTCCCACTCTCTTTTGTTCTCTCTCCCCTCTCTTTTGCTCTCTCTCCCCCCTCTCTTTTGCTCTCCCGCTCCCCCATCTCTTTTGCACTCCCTCTCCCCCCTCTCTTTTGCTTTCTCTTCCCTCTCTCTTTTGCTCTCTCTCACCCCTCTCTTTTTCTCTCTCTCCCACCTCTATTTTGCTCTCTCTCCCCCCTCTCTTTTGCTCTTCCTCTCCCCCTCTTGTATGCTCTCCCTCTCCCCCTCTCTTTTACTCTCCCTCTCCCCCTCTCTTTTGCTCTCTCTCCCCCCTTTCTTTTGCTCTCTCTCTCTCTCCCCTCTCTTTTGCTCTCTCTCTCCCCCTCTCTTTTGCTCTCTTTTCCCCCAATCTTTTGCTCTCTCTCCTCCTCTCTTTTGCTCTCTCTCCCCCCTCTCTTTTGCTCTCTCGCCCCCTCTCTTTTGCTCTCTCGCCCCTCTTCTTTGCTCTCTCTCCCTCTCTCTTTTGCACTCTCCCCCTCTCTTTTGCACTCTCTCTCCCTCTCTCTTTTGCACTCTCTCTTCCCCTCTCTTTTGTTCTCTTTCTCCACTCTCTTTTGCTCTCTCTCCCCCCTCTCTGTTGCTCTCCCGCTCCCCCCTCTCTTTTGCACTCCTTCTCCCCCTCTCTTTTGCTTTCTCTTCCCTCTCTCGTTTGCTCTCTCTCACCCCTCTCTTTTGCTCTCTCCCCCACCTCTCTTTTGCTCTCTCTCACCCCTCTCTTTTGCTCTCTCTCCCACCTCTCTTTTGCTCTCTCTCCCACCTCTCTATTGCTCTCCTGCTCCCCCCTCTCTTTTACACTCCCTCTCACCCTCTCTTTTGCTCTCTCTTCATTCTCTCTTTTGCTCTCTCTCACCCCTCTCTTTTGCTCTTTCTCCCCCCTCTCTTATGCTCTCCCTCTCCCCCTCTCTCTTGCTCTGCCTCTCCCCCTCTCTTTTGCTCTCTCTCTCCCCTTTCTTTTGCTCTCTCCCCTCTCTTTTGCTCTCTCTCTCCCCTCTCTTTTGCTCTCTCTTCCCCCTCTCTTTTGCTCTCTCTCCCCCTCTCTTTTGCTCTCTCTCCCCTCTCTTTTGGTCTCTTCCCCCTCTATTTTGCTCTCTCTCCCCCCTCTCTTTTGCTCTCTCTCACCCCTCTCTTTTGCTCTCTCTCCCCCCTCTCTTTTGCTTTCCCTCTCCCCCTCTTGTATGCTCTCCCTCTCCCCCTCTCTTTTGCTCTCCCTCTCCCCCTCTCTTTTGCTCTCCCTCTCCCCCTCTCTTTTGCTCTCCCTCTCCCCCTCTCCATTGCTCTTCCTCTCCCCCCTCTCTTTTGCTCTCTCTCTCCCCTCTCTTTTGCTCTCTCTCTCCCCTCTCTTTTGCTCTCTCTTCCCCCTCTCTTTTGCTCTCTCTCCCCCCTCTCTTTTGCTCTCTCTCACCCCTCTCTTTTGCTCTTTCTCCCCCCTCTGTTTTGCTTTCCCTCTCCCCCTCTTGTATGCTCTCCCTCTCCCCCTCTCTTTTGCTCTCCCTCTCCCCCTCTCTTTTGCTCTCCCTCTCCCCCTCTCCATTGCTCTCCCTCTCCCCCTCTCTTTTGCTCTCCCTCTCCCCCTCTCCATTGCTCTTCCTCTCCCCCCTCTCTTTTGCTTTCTCTTCCCTCTCTCTTTTGCTCTCTCTCACCCCTCTCTTTTGCTCTCTCTCCCTCCTCTCTTTTGCTCTCTCTCCCCCCTCTCTTTTGCTCTTCCTCTCCCCCTCTCTTTTGCTCTTCCTCTCCCCCTCTTGTATGCTCTCCCTCTCCCCCTCTCTTTTGCTCTCCCTCTCCCCTTTCTTTTGCTCTCTCTCTCCCCTCTCTTTTGCTCTCTCTCTCCCCTTTCTTTTGCTCTCTCTCTCCCCTCTCTTTTGCTCTCTCTCTCCCCTCTCTTTTGCTCTCTCTCTCCCCTCTCTTTTGCTCTCTCTTCCCCCTCTCTTTTGCTCTCTCTCCCCCTCTCTTTTTCTCTCTCTCCCCTCTCTTTTGCACTCTCTCTCCCTCTCTCTTTTGCACTCTCTCTCCCCCTCTCTTTTGTTCTCTCTCCCCTCTCTTTTGCTCTCCCGCTCCCCCATCTTTTTTGCACTCCCTCTCCCCCCTCTCTTTTGCTTTCTCTTCCCTCTCTCTTTTGCTCTCTCTCCCTCTCTCTTTTGCACTCTCCCCCTCTCTTTTGCACTCTCCCCCTCTCTTTTGCACTCTCTCTCCCCCTCTCTTTTGCACTCTCTCTCCCCCTCTCTTTTGTTCTCTCTCCCCTCTCTTTTGCTCTCTCTCCCCCCTCTCTTTTGCTCTCCCGCTCCCCCATCTCTTTTGCACTCCCTCTCCCCCCTCTCTTTTGCTTTCTCTTCCCTCTCTCTTTTGCTCTCTCTCACCCCTCTCTTTTTCTCTCTCTCCCACCTCTATTTTGCTCTCTCTCCCCCCTCTCTTTTGTTCTTCCTCTCCCCCTCTTGTATGCTCTCCCTCTCCCCCTCTCTTTTACTCTCCCTCTCCCTCTCTCTTTAGCTCTCTCTCCCCCCTTTCTTTTGCTCTCTCTCTCTCTCCCCTCTCTTTTGCTCTCTCTCTCCCCTCTCTTTTGCTCTCTTTTCCCCCAATCTTTTGCTCTCTCTCCCCCTCTCTTTTGCTCTCTCGCCCCCTCTCTTTTGCTCTCTCGCCCCTCTTGTTTGCTCTCTCTCCCTCTCTCTTTTGCACTCTCCCCCTCTCTTTTGCACTCTCTCTCCCTCTCTCTTTTGCACTCTCTCTTCCCCTCTCTTTTGTTCTCTTTCTCCCCTCTCTTTTGCTCTCTCTCCCCCCTCTCTTTTGCTCTCCCGCTCCCCCCTCTCTTTTGCACTCCTTCTCCCCCTCTCTTTTGCTTTCTCTTCCCTCTCTCTTTTGCTCTCTCTCACCCCTCTCTTTTGCTCTCTCTCCCACCTCTCTTTTGCTCTCTCTCACCCCTCTCTTTTGCTCTCTCTCCCACCTCTCTTTTGCTCTCTCTCCCACCTCTCTATTGCTCTCCTGCTCCCCCTCTCTTTTACACTCCCTCTCACCCTCTCTTTTGCTCTCTCTTCATTCTCTCTTTTGCTCTCTCTCACCCCTCTCTTTTGCTCTTTCTCCCCCCTCTCTTATGCTCTCCCCCTCTCTCTTGCTCTGCCTCTCCCCCTCTCTTTTGCTCTCTCTCTCCCCTTTCTTTTGCTCTCTCCCCTCTCTTTTGCTCTCTCTCTCCCCTCTCTTTTGCTCTCTCTTCCCCCTCTCTTTTGCTCTCTCTCCCCCTCTCTTTTGCTCTCTCTCCCCTCTCTTTTGCTCTCTTCCCCCTCTATTTTGCTCTCTCTCCCCCCTCTCTTTTGCTCTCTCTCACCCCTCTCTTTTGCTCTCTCTCCCCCCTCTCTTTTGCTTTCCCTCTCCCCCTCTTGTATGCTCTCCCTCTCCCCCTCTCTTTTGCTCTCCCTCTCCCCCTCTCTTTTGCTCTCCTTCTCCCCCTCTCTTTTGCTCTCTCTCTCCCCTTTCTTTTGCTCTCTCTCTCCCCTCTCTTTTGCTCTCTCTCTCCCCTCTCTTTTGCTCTCTCTTCCCCCTCTCTTTTGCTCTCTCTCCCCCCTCTCTTTTGCTCTCTCTCACCCCTCTCTTTTGCTCTTTCTCCCCCCTCTGTTTTGCTTTCCCTCTCCCCCTCTTGTATGCTCTCCCTCTCCCCCTCTCTTTTGCTCTCCCTCTCCCCCTCTCTTTTGCTCTCCCTCTCCCCCTCTCCATTGCTCTTCCTCTCCCCCTCTCTTTTGCTCTCTCTCTCTACCCTTTATTTTGCTCTATCTCTCTCCCCTCTCTTTTGCTCTATCCCCCCTCTCTTTTGCTCTCTCTCTGCCCCCTCTCTTTGGCTCTCTCTCCCCCCTCTCTTTTGCTTTCTTTCCCCCCTCTTTTTTGCTCTCTCTCCCTCTCTCTTTTGTTCTCTCTCGCCCCCTCTCTTTTGCTCTCTCGCCCCTCTTGTTTGCTCTCTCTCTCCCTCTCTCTTTTGCACTCTAACTTCCCCTCTCTTTTGCACTCTCTCTCCCCCTCTCTTTTGTGCTCTCTCTCTCCCCTCTCTTTTGCTCTCTCTCCCCCCTCTCTTTTGCTCTCCCTCTCCCCCTCTCTTTTGCTCTCTCTCCCCCTCTGTTTTGCTCTCTCCCCCTATTTTTTGCTCTCTCTCCCCCCTCTCATTTGCTGTCTCTCCTCTCATTTGCTCTATCTCCCCCTCTCTTTTTCTCTCCCTCTCTTTTAGTCTCTCTCTCCCCTCACTTTTGCTCCCTCCCCTCTCTTTTGCTCTCTCTCCCCCCTCTTTCTTGCTCTCTCTCCCCCTCTTTTGCTCTCTCTCCTCCTCCTCTCTTGTGCTCTCTCTCCGCCCTCTCTTTTAGCTCTATCTCCCCCCTCTCTTTTGCTCTCTCTCCCCCCCTCTCTTTTGCTTTTTCTCCCCCCTCTCTTATGCTCTCCCTCTCCCCCCTCGCGTTTGCTCTCCCTCTCCCCCCTCTCTTAAGCTCTCTCTCCCCCTCTCTTTTGCTCTGTCTCTCCCCCCCTCTCTTTTGCTCTCTCTCCTCTCATTTGCTCTCTCTCCCCCTCTCTTTTGCTCTCTTTCCCCCCTCTCTTTTGCTATCTCCTCCCTCTCTTTTGCTCTCTCTCCCCCCTCTCTTTTGCTCTCTCCCCCCTCTTCTATGCTCTCTCTCTCCCTCTCTCTTTTGTGCTCTCTCTCCCCCTCTTTTTTGCTCTCTCTCCCCCTCTCTTTTGCTCTCCTTCTCCCCCTCTCTTTTGCTCTCTCTCCCCCTCTCTTTTGCTCTCCCTCTACCCTCTCTTTTGCTCTCTCTCCCCCTCTCTTTGCTCTTTCACCCCTCTTGTTTGCTGTCTCTCTCCCTCTCTCTTTTGCAGTCTCTCTCCCCTCTCTTTTACGCTCTCTCTCCCCCTCTCTTTTGCTCTCTCTCCCCTCTCTTTTGCTCTCCCTCCCCCCCTCTCTTTTGCTCTCTCTCCCCTCTCTTTTGCTCTCCCTCCCCCCCTCTCTTTTGCTCTCTCTCTCCCCTCTCTTTTGCTCTCCCTCTCCCTCTCTTTTGCTCTCTCTCCCCCTCTCTTTTGCTCTCTCTCACCCCTCTCTTTTGCTCTCTCTCTCCCCTCTCTCTTTTGCTCTCTCCCCCCTCTCTTTTGCTCTCTCTCCCCCCGTCTTTTGCTCTCTTTCTCCCCTCTCTTTTTGCTCTCTCGCTCCTCTCTTTTGCTCTCTCTCCCCTCTCTTATGCTCTCTCTCTCCCCTCTCTCTCCCCCCCCTCTTTTTCTCTCTGCCCCCTTTATTTTGCTCTCCCTCTCACCCCCTCTCTTTTTCTCTCCCTTTCCTCTCTTTTGCTCTCCCCCCTCTTTTTTGCTCTCTCTCTCTCTTCCCTTTTTTTTATCTCTCTCCCCTCTATTTTGCTCTCTCTCCCCCTGTCCTTTTTTTTTAAATTAGGGCACTCCCACTGCCTCCCCTTCTCTGATGAGCCGCCCACACCTCCCGCCGGCACCAGCAGAAGATCGTTCCAGATGGTGACACACACACAGTGTCATCGCCTGTAACGATCAGGCATCTGGCCTCATATGGAGGCCGAGTGCCGATCGCGCTCCGGCTCTATATACGGCAGATGCCTGAAGCTTCAGCTCTCAGCTGTTATGTCACAGCTGAGAGTTGGAGCTCCTGAAGCTGTCTCGTCGCCGCGAGGTGGCTGCGTGCGCATCCAACATTCCTTTGAGGATGCGCGCACAACTGCCGACGGCGACGGACGCTTACAAACTCAATTATTATATAAGATTATTCTGTTACAACATACTACAAAGTGCGAAGAAACTGTTTGACTGTAAATAAACATTTTTATTGCTTATTCTTACATCTTATTTTGCTTTATGATGTTTACAGTTTTTAATCCATTTGTTCAGCAGCTTCTGTAAATGTTCCCCATCTCCTATTTTAGGATTAAACCCTATTTCCGGTTACTTTTCCTTCCTTTCTGGTTGCAGTACTTGTGAGAACAGCTAGTTAGTTTTCCTATTTTTTTATCTTTTCCATCGTATCCTTCCTCATTATATTTTTGTAACTTTTCCTTCATGTTTTGTTCATTTTCCTGACCAAAATTAGAAAGTATATTTTTTTTATTTCATAATTATTTTCTTGGTTATCTTTAAATGTGTTTACAAGATTATTTTTATATAGAAGGCACTATTTTTTCTATTTACAACTCAGTAATAAACTAGACACATATATCAAATATTTCATAATCAAATAAAAGTAAAAGATTTTGTTTCCTCTTCCAAGTTTTTTGTTGTTGTTTGTGTTTTAAAGATCAATCACTATTCAATGAAAAGACCTTACATTCTGTATATGAATTATAATAAATAGTTGGACTACTACGGTATTGAAACAACATAATTTGATATAATTTAGGTCTTCCCATATATAGGTTCTGATATCCTGGGATGTAGTTTCTACACATTATTTATTGCATAATATGCATGCATTTAAATAATATGGGCATTAACGTTGCCAGACTTCGGCTTTTTGCACATCGGATAACAAGTTAAAAGAAAAAAATGTTTCGCTCATGCTCTAACCCGATGCGTGCAAAAAGTCTAAGTTACAATATTATGATCGCATTAATGTATTCCCTTATAGAGGTCAATAGAGCGTGAAAAGTGGAAAAAAAACCCCAAAACCTTGAATACACTACTCATGCGCAAACCCGATCTCATTTTCTCAAGTGCACTAACCCAACATGAAAATATGAATATTTCACATTCCAATGTTATTCACATAGCAGAATATGTTCTATTTATTCATAAATATATATTTCTACATATATCTGATGGTATTTTGGTAAAATATGTAACAATTCAGCGGTCAGTCCCATAGATAGATAGCTACGGTGGTAATTTTCTATCTACGGGACTGACCGCTGAATTGTTTGGGGGCAAGTCAGAAAATTCCCCCTCCAAACTGATTTCGTGGACTGGTTACGGGTAAGATAAGATTTCCCGTTTATAATACAGACTGTTCAATTGGATATACGGAATTTTCTGTTTATAAAGCCAATCTCTCTTTTTTGATATGTGGTGGCAACCTTAATTTTAACTTTCATGTTATACGGAGACGTCCGTTTTTAGTAATAATAAGAATTGTTTGCACTTATTTATAATTGATTACATTTTAGGCAGAGCCTAACTTCTTATTCATTGTGCTTTATTACCATCACCACTACATGTAATCCGAATGTTTTAAAACTTTTTTATTAACTGTAGATAATCTGTGTTTTAAATCTCACACTGCACTATTTAAGTACTCGAATCTGTATTTATAGATTTATTATTTACGATTTTATTTAATAACCAATGAAGACACTGTTTTCCTTCGCCTAACTTTAGCTTAAAGCACTTTTTAAACACCATACACAGTTTGTAAATTACAGACTGGTTTTTGTAAATATTTAGTCAGAGGACCATTTTTCACTTTATACTTTGAGTAATCCATATAGGCATATGCTAGTAGACATATACCTGTCTGCATTTATAGCTACACTTATTCACTTTATAATATATTTCAGATAAACAACTATCAATTCAACTTCACCTATTTGAAAGCATTTATTTTCTAACAATTTTTGCACTTTATCAATATTTTTCACAATTAATCTTTTGCACATACACATGGCACTTTACTAATACCATTAGGTAATCGCTTTTAGCTTTTTAGCGCTCCTGATTAATTTAACTATTTTTGTTGATTTTCCACACCTTTGAAAGGGACCCTTAGGTAACTCAGGAGTTTAGTGATCACACTCTGCGCTTATTAGTCCCTATTATATCTGAATATCTTTTTTCATGTTTTCAGCTACATGACTGTAAAGGGCTCCAATGCACGTATATATAAAAATGTTTATATATGTATCCATATGTATTTATGTGTTTATATGTGTATATATGTCTGTAAATACATATATACACATATAAATAGATCTGTACACACATATAAATATATATGTATGTATATATATATATATATATATATATATATATATATATACCTCCAACAAAAGCAGGCACTCACCGGTTGTTGGAGGTCTATGAAATATGTTGCTGAGCACCCTGGTCAAAAGGATTGTATCGTGAGTGCTAAACTGCTGTGTATATATATATATATATATATATATATATATATATACTGTACATATACATATTTAAAAATGTATGTATCTCTATGTTAAAGCCCTTTGCAGACTTTTTTCTTCTTCTAACATATCTTTGAGACCTTTACTTTTGAATGCAATTTAAAAAATAAATCAATTATTAGACAGTGTTATTATGAGTGTAACTATACTTTGTAATGTATTTTTGATATGTTTAGTAACACTTTTTATTGAAGCGTAACAGTTAACCAGAGCTCTAAAGTTCAATTGCTCAAGGGATTGCGTTTACTTTAAGCTTGTAATACGCACGCTACTTCTGACGCTGGCAACTATCTGCGATAAATCCGATATTGCTCACACGCAACTGTTAGAGCACCACTTATAATCTGGCCCAAAATTAGGATCAGAAATGAATTCAGCCTGTTGTAGTACAATTGTTTTTTGTAACAGTTGACTGAAAAGTCACACCAACCGGTACATGTTCGCAAGCTTTACAATTCATTAGGCTGCATTTATAGGACCCCTCGTAGTGTAACCGGCTGCTCTTTCTAGCTGGGTTCCTATTCATACTTGGGCTAACTGCGTTCCTTATGGTATTATTCCTATGTGCAACAAACTGCTACTGTCTTTGAATTAGTTGCTAAGGACATTATATCCCTTGAATATGTGAAGGTTCCTCTAAACTGAAATTACATATTGGGGAATAGTGACTACTGAAATTTAATTAATTACTATGACATTCTCAAATGCTCTTTTAATAATCCTAGATTGATGACCTTTATCTTTCAATTGTATCAATGACTAATGCAGGTACGACTACTCCTCAGAGCAAATCTGCTTAAACGGATACAAAACCCAATTTTTTCTTTCATGATTCAGATAGGGGGGCCCAATTTATCATGGCCCAAATGGGGCCAAATAACCCTGTTTCCGTGCGAGGCTTCAGGCTCTCCAGAAACAAGAGTTAAGAAGCAGTGGTCTTAAGACGGCAGCTCCTTAACTTGTCCGCTGCCTCTGAGGCTGCAGTCTTCAATCCGCCCAATCCTATAAGATTGGGCTGATTGACACCCATGCTAGCGGCCAATCTGCAGGGGGCGGCATTGCACAAGCAGTTCACCAGAACTGCTTTTGCAATGATAAATGCCGACAGTGTATGCTGTCGGCATTTATCCATGTCTGGGGGACATGATCGCTACAAGCGGATCATGTCCACCAGACAACTGATAAATCAGTCCCATAGAATTCAATTTTAATAAAGATACCAAGAGAATGAAGAAAATTTGATTATAGGAGTAAATTAGAAAGTTGATTAAAACTGCATGCTCTATCTCAATGGAAGAAAAAAATTTGGTTAAGTGTTCCTTTAAAGAGACAGTACAGTCAAAATTAAACTTGCATGATTCAGAAGGAGCATGCAATTTTAAGCAACTTTCCAATTTACTCTCTCTCCCCTCTCTCTTTTGCTCTCTCTTTCTTTTGCTCTCTCTTCCCCTCTTTTGCTCTCTCTCCCCCCTCTTTTGCTCTCTCTCCCCCCTCTTTTGCTCTACCCCCTCTTATGCTCTCTCTCCTACCTCTTTTGCTCTCTCTCCCCCTCTTTTGCTCTCTCTCCCCTTCTCTTTTGCTCTCTGACTCTTCCCCTCTCTTTTGCTATCTCTCTCTCCCCCTCTCTTTTGCTCTCTCTTTTGCTCTCTCTCCCACTCTCTTTTGCTTTCTCTCTTCCCCCCCTCTTTTGCTCTCTCTCGCCCCCTCTTTTGCTCTCTCTCTCTCCCCTCTTTTGCGCTCTAACCCCCCTCTTTTGCGCTCTCTCAGCCACGCCCACTCTCATCTAGTCACGTCCCCAACCACGGATGCTCCCGTCGGCCACGCCCCATCATGCACGCTACCACCCAGCCATGCCCCCATTACGGCACTTCCCCCATCACGGCCGCTTCGGATCACTATCTATGCTGCTCAAGGCCAGGTATGTTTGTCCTCACTCAGTCTCTACTGCTCATGACAGCTTCGGACAAACATACTTGGCCTTTTATCATATAGGATTCTATGGATTATTTAGAATGTTTTACAGTATATATAATATTTAATTGCTGACATATACTATGCACATATATAAGAATTACTTTAATACCCCTATACTTATTTGGATCAGAGTACAGGCAGTGCATCATTAGTACTATGTTATGGTGCTGCACATCTAACTGAAGCTAAAATAGACTGATGGCTGCTACTATCCTGGAGGTTACAGAGCCACTACTACAGTAAATTAAGTGCTAATCCCCTATAAACCACATACTCCCAGTCAACTGCTCCGGCCTCTGGCTCAGAAATTAGCTCCCTGCTGCTTTCTCTAGGCCAAACGTTTCTGCACAATAAACTCCTTATGCACAAATATCAACCAATGCAAACACTAACATTTCTCCCCTGCGCCTTCACTAGCTGTCCTTGCATAATATTTATTTTATTCTTTCTAAGCTTTGAAGATGTCTGCTGACATCTGCTGTATAATAGCTGTTTCTTAAACTTACGTAAATCAGTTTCAGTCTGTTCTTCTCTATAATCATGGTTTGACCCCTAGAAATGCTCATGATTTAGAGTGTGACGCTCATTTAAGAAATGTCTGTGCAGATACTGAGTACCTGACGACACACATATTGTTCTAATCATTTATTTTTCTTTAAACCTTCTACTATAGAACTTGAAGTGCTTTTATGTCAGGCTGATGTGGTTGAGGAACAAAAATACTGTAATTGTGAGAACTGTTCTTTCTTTATGCAGATTCTAAAACATTGCAACATGAAATAGACAGGGATAATGCATATTTCCAATAACACATAAAAATGTTTAGTGTTTAAAAAGATAGATAATCTCTTTATTACCCATTCCCCAGTTTTGCATAACCATCATGGATATATTAATATACTTTTTACCTCTGTGATTACCTTGTATCAAAGCCTCTTCTGACAGCCCCCTTATCTCAGTTCTTTTAACAGACTTGCAATTTAGCCAATCAGTGCTGTCTCATAAATAACACATGAACTAGAGCTGTCTTACTGTGAAAAACTGTCAAAATGCACTGAGATAAGAGGTGGCCTTCAAGGGCTTAGAAATTAGCATATGAGCCTACCTAGGTTTAGCTTTCAACAAAGAATATCAACAGAACAAAGTAAATTTGATGATAAAAGTAAATTGCAAAGTTGTTTAAAATGGCATGCCCTATCTAATCATGAAAGTTTAATTTTGATTTGACTGTGTTTTTAATACATAGCATGTAAATTTAAGATACTTTTCATTTTAACTCAATTATATAATTTACTGTTCTCTTGCTACTTTTGTTGAAATGCAAAGCTAGGTAGGGTCAGGATCAGCAAACACACTACTGAGAACTGGTTGGTTAAACACATAGGGCAAGATTACAAGTGTGCGCGCAAACAATTGCTATCAGGTTTTCACAATCGTTTGCTCACCGGTTAAATTGCACTCATATTACAAGTTAAGTTCATCGCGATTTATACTAGAATCATTATCGCGATTTCAGAGCTGTTTTGCAAAATTAAAAAGTGTCACAAAACACATCAAGAATACATTACAAAGTACAGTTACACTCATATTAACACTGGCTAATAAAAAATATTTTTAAAAAAATTGCACAAAAAAGTTATAAGAGCTCAAAGATATGCGATCTCGGGTGTAAGAAAAAAGGCTGCAATTAGAGCTATAGCAGAAGTGCAAAATACCGCTCCGCTTGTAATCTGGCACATAGATGCAATCAAATGCTCTAACTCTTTACAAAATTTGTTTGATACTTTTATGTCCCTTTAAAGAGATAGAAAGACATCTTGAGATTTTAATATAAAATGTTAGTTATGTGAAGTAAAACAAGAGTGCAATCTATTTTTATTATTTATTTTGCCCACTTTTTATGTCAATTTGATTTAAAAATGTTTACTTGAATGATATGTTATTCTCTCACAATATAACATAAATATCTCGCAATTACAGCATGCTCTTACAATGACAGCATGACTTTTCCACTCTTTTGCTACCGAAAATTTCAGAGGAAAACTTGCCCAAAGTAATGGAGAATTTTTAGCATTTTGCTGTCACTTTGTTTAAACTGAAATAGAGCCTTTGGTTTTTTTTTACTTACCTATGAAAACTTTATATATTTTTAAAGTAGACAACCTCAGGTATTGATCTAGGCCTATTTTGGTGTATTTGATGCCATTTTGGCTGCAAAATACGATCATATAAAAGGAATTATTAACTTTTTCATAAACTGGGGTACTCACTGAAAGTATTTACACACAACTACTGCAGTCATAAGACAAATGGTTGTAAAAGCTTATCTAGAATCCCCTTTGTTCAGAAATAGCAGACATGCATGGCTTTGCCATTATTTTTTTTGCAATTATAAGGCCGCTAATTGCAGCTACTCACCACACTTTTTAAATTCCTGGCATTAGGTAGCTTGTAAGGTTAATTTTTCTTGTAGTGTAGGGATTACCCTTCCACCTAACACCTCCTACCCCCTGATCCCTACCTGATCCCTCAGAAACAGCTCTTTTCCTTCCCCCCCAAACCCCCTGCCCCCTGGTCACCACCAGCTGATGTACTGGGGGACAGTCTAGCAGTTTAGGGCCTTTTTTAATATATATACATATATATATATATTCATTTATTTCTGTAGATAGGGAGACCTTCTCAGCCTCCTACCTCCCTGATCCACCCAACAGCTCTCTTACCCTCCTGCTTCCCTTGTCCACCACCATGTTTGTTCCTGGCATCCAATCTACCAGTAACAAATTATAATTTTTTAAATTTAATTTTATATTATTCATTTTATATATTTTTCTGTAGTGTAGGGTCCCACCTTGCCCCTCCAAACAATCATTTTATGCACTGTTTGGACCCATCCCTCCCTCTCCCCTCTCCCCTGCCTAACCTTTTTTTGTAGTTTATGGAACTCCGCCCCTCATACTTCCTCAGCTGGGCTGCCCACCTGCTTCCCTCCCACCACTTCCACTCAGCACCAACGGAGGATCATTAGAGAAAGTGACCCAGACATCTCCACTCTCTGTAACGATTGGCTATCTGGTATAATAGTATGCCGTTTGTCCCCTGTTTGCTTCTCCCATTGTCTAAGCTGACATAAGGGAATAGGGAATCTGTAGATACAGAAGTGGTGGAGCACAAGAGGGGTAAGATAAAACGATCTAAGTGCAGATAATAAAAGTTCCACTTTATTATAAAGGATTAAAGCGATGTACACTTACAAGATGCACCCTCAAACATATGAGGTATGTGACAGCATAAACGATATAGATGTCCACAGCGTGAGTATACCAATGATCCACAGGCTGCAATATGCTGATAGTCCAAATATCCCTCTAAAACTGTGAATTTACACATATTCAATAGCGATAATCCTTATATTAACCACATTATCAGATGGCATCGCTATATAGATGACGTACTGATAATGTGGCGAGGTACAGTGGATGAATTAAAAAGATTTGTTGACTATACCAATAGAAATATGATCAATCTAAAATTCACCATGGAATATAGCAAAGAGAAGTTCATGTTTTTAGACCTAGAACTAATACAAGCAGGTAAGAATGTGTACACCAGTTTATATAGGAAACCCACTGACACCAATGGGTATTTACACACCCTGAGTGGGCAGCATGATAAATGGAAATGAAACATTCCCCTTGGCCAATTCCAGAGGGCTAGGCGGAATTGTACAAAAGAAGAGGGCTTCCTAAGAGAAGATGAGGTAATCAGGAACTGATTCTTAGCAAAAGGGTACTCAGAGACTCTACTGTCCTACACTAAAGGAACAGTGGAAAAGATGGATAGAAAGAGCCTAATAAAAAGTAAAGATAGGAAAAAAGCAACAATACAGATTGAGTACAAAAGACACTAGAGAGTGGAGGATTAGAAAGTAACAAAAGAAAGATACAATTGGTGACTAGGTATAATAGAGCCTCTAGGGATATTGAAAAGGCAATGAAGAAACACTGGCCTATCCTAATGCAGGACCCTGTTTTAAAAGAATCTATTAATGGGGGGGGGGGACAAGTTGTCTTTAGGAGAAACATGAATTTGAAAATTAAGATTAGTCTAAGCATGTTGAGACCCACAATTTCAGATACCTGGCTAAAGAAAAATACACATGGGTTCTTTAAATGTTGGAGGAAGAGTTGCAAATGTTGCACTCGTATAGATCCACAGAATCAGTCCTTTGGAATCACTAGCGGGGACAACAAGTATAAGATCAAAGGCCTTATGACCTGCAAGACTTGCTTTGTTGTCTATCTTCTCAGGTGTTCATGCGATAAGATTTACATAAGCCATACAAAACGTCCAGTAAAGACGAGATTTTGTGAACACCTGAGAAACATAGAGAATGGCTTGGATAGTCATGGGTTGTCATGTCACAATAAGGATAGCACAGGATTAACTGTCATTGCTAGAGAACAAATCAAAAGTACAGTAAGTGGAGGAGATCGCCTTCTGGAGCTTAGGAAGTGGGAGACGTACTGGATCCATAGACTAGGTGCTATGGGTTCAGGAGATCTGAACCGGGATATAGACCTAGCAGCATTCTTAGATACCTAACAGGCAGTAGGAGATTACATTTGAATAGGCATTATAATAGTGTGTGTGATACTAGTTCCCCCTTCTAGACATAAATGGGTGGTTATAGGTCGATTTACCACTATGTGAGTAAGACTACCCACACATACTATAGAATTGTGACATAAGTGAGAGTGCATAGAGTAATATGTGATTTTTTTTTATGATTCGCCGCTTATATCCATGAGTTATTTAGTATACCCATCACATGTAGGGGTTACTGCAGTACCCTATGTATACTCACATATATGTTTAATAAGGTGTATTATCTTTAGTGTTTTTTTTTTTTTTTTTTTTTGTTTGTTTTGTGTTTTAACCTTTATAGGTGTTTTTTTTTATTATTTTCTTATTTCTTTACTTTTAAGTTTTATGTTTATTCACTTGCTTTTTACTTTTTATTTCTAAATAATTGTTTCATATATATTTATTTTATTGTTAATTATGCATTTGTTAATTGGCCCATGACTCTGTGTAGATCTGAGGCTAATGAAATTCTTTTAAAGCTATAACCAGTGATCCTTATAGAAGGGACACCCGTTTCAATTGCCTTTAGTATGCGGGTGGTTTTGATATGGTCCATCTATAAAGGAACACTGGTTTAGAGGATGGGCATTGCTTCTGACGAAGCTAGGTGGAGCCCAGCGAAACGTGTTAGGCCACGCACCGGAAGACGCAGGTGAGCTGTGTGTAGCGTGGTTCTGGAGCCGGCCAATTTACAGCACTATTGCTGTCCCAGCGACACCCCCTCCACTGTTTTAACAGTAATTCCCTTTGTGACTACGGCCCTTACCACCTATGTGTTGGGGGAATGCTCTACATATGGCATATACCATCTAAACAGAGAACAATTAAAATCTAAAGCGCCAGTACAGGCAAAATATACCCAAGAAAAAGAGAGCATGCAATTTAGTGTTTATATAAAAAATAATTTATTCTTCAACAAATGTCACAAAAAGAACCTAAAAATAAAAATATGTATAACATGAGATGAAAATCTCCTAGGTATAAATTAAACCTTATACAAGAATTCAGACAATAAAATATGTGATTGGCCAATCTCTATTAAAATGTGAGTAATCTATAAAAGCATTTACACAAGGAAAATTACACATATATTGTAGGTTACTAATGTAAGCAACTAGAACTGTATGTATCAGAATATCAACGGAAGCTATTTGGTTTATGCACTTAGCGCACATACTCTTAGATTATCAGTAGATAATTTGATGATAGATATTGTGTTACAAATTGCTTGATATTCTGATACATACAGTTCTAGTTGCTTACATTAGTAACCTACAATATATGTGTAATTTTCCTTGTGTAAATGCTTTTATAGATTACTCACATTTTAATAGAGATTGGCCAATCACATATTTTATTGTCTGAATTCTTGTATAAGGTTTAATTTATACCTAGGAGATTTTCATCTCATGTTATATATATTTTTATTTTTAGGTTCTTTTTGTGACATTTGTTGAAGAATAAATTATTTTTTATATAAACACTAAATTGCATGCTCTCTTTTTCTTGGGTATATTTTGCCTGTACTGGCGCTTTAGATTTTAATTGTTCTCTGTTGTCCTTTCCCCTGGGGATTTAGAAGAAATATCCCCTTAAATCTTAAAGCATATATACCCTAACCTTTGCGCAGTCTGTATAACCTTTTGTAGAATATACCATCTAAACCCCTTACAATTCTAGTGGGCTTTATATACTGTGTAAATTCACGGTTTTAAATGGATATTTGGACTATCAGCATATTGCAGCCTGTGGATCATTGGTATACTCACGCTGTGGACATCTATATCGTTTATGCTGTCACATACCTCATATGTTTGAGGGTGCATCTTGTAAGTGTACATCGCTTTAATCCTTTTATAAAAAAGTGGAACTTTTATTATCTGCACTTAGATCATTTAGTGTTTCCCCTCTTACGCTCCACCACTTCTGCATCTACAGATTCCCTTTTTCTTGCTGTTTTTTCACGGAGATCACACCAGTGATTTGGAAGGGAGCTGCATGGTGGACACATAGGATACAGTAGTAGTAGTACTACTATTGCTGTTTAGATTTAACGTTGTATATGTTATGTGTGATGTTGCGCTACCTTAATATTGCATAATAGCAATAGTGTTTTTTGACATAGGGGAATGTAACATTCGCTTCTGTGCTGGACGTATTACCTACATCCATATGGTGCAAGGGGTTAAATGCAATTCTGCTTTGCAAATTGTGATTTGCTGATCAGTATTTATCAAGTGGATCTCACTAAAAAGAAAATATGAAAAACTAAATTCCTTAAGACACTCTATATTAAAAAATATTGGAAAATATACTCATATAGATGGTTCAAAGTATCACTCAATCGGAGGTAAAGATAAAATAATTTTCTTGTACAAAAATATCAACTTGGCATAGAACAAAAGTAGAGTTGAGGCAAATAATATATATGTAAAAACATAGTAAAGCATTATAAACAAGTTGCGGCAACCAATCTGATGTTTCACTAGGTAGTATAATAAACACCAACGCATTTCGGCAAAATTAAATTTACTCTGGATAAACATAATTTTCATGTAAAACTAATATTACCCTTTTAGATGCTACACAGAGAATGCAATAGCTATGCATTTCATAGCACTAGTATGTTTTATATATGTTTTATATATGTGTAGGTGAGATTCCCTGCTATACTTTTACAGTCTTTCATGAGTATTTTAAGATGTTTGATATAGAACATGATTTTTGGATAAAAGGTTGAATTGAGTTGGAAAAAGCCAAACATATACTGAGACTGAGAAGTTCAGTTGAAATATTATAACTAAGTTATACCTTATAGCCATATTTAATTTAGATATCTATTATTTAAATATAAAAATATTTAAATATATATATATTTATATATGTATATATTTAGACATATATATATATATATATATATATATATATATATATATATATATATATATATATATATATATATATGAATGAGAGATTATTTATGGGAAATATTCACACAAAGATATATGTGTATCTTTTCATGTAGCTATTTAAATGATATAATTATTTATATATATATATATATATAATTTCATACATACGTGCAGAAATATAAGCATGTGTGTGTGCACACATTTGCACATTAAGTGCCAGATTACAATTGGAGCTCCCGCTTGAGCGTTAACAGCGATAGTAGTACGCTTTTTGCTAGCGTTTGGTTGCGCTCATATTTTGAGTAGAAAGTAAACTGTTTTTGATCGCAAACTAACCCGACGAGTGCAAGAAGCAAAACTTAGACTATTGCACGTGCGAAAACCTATTCCCTCATAAAAGTCAAAGGAGCAAAAAAAGTGGGAAAAAAAACCTACTTGCGTGCAAACCCGATCGCATACTCTCATGTGTGCTAACCGACATGAAAATATGAATATTTCACATAGAAGAATGTGTTCTATTTATTCATAGATACATATTAATATATATATATATATATATATATATATATGTGATGTTTTTTTTGTACAATACATACTGTACAATACAATATATACATGATCTATGATTAAGGCAGGAAGCTGAAACGCATAAGACAGACAACCCGCCTGCAGTCTTACCACCTTTTTTTTTCATGGTAATCATATTAAACATCTCTTTACATTTGTAGGCATTGAACATATTACTAATGATATAAGAGGAGGAGATAGGGTGGGGAGACTTCAGAAGAGAGAGGCATATTGGATATTTACCTTACATACTAAATCTCCCTATGGCATCAATATGAGACATGACCTTGACCTATTCATTGACTAGGCTAGGTACATGCCTCATTAGCATAGGACCACCTTGCCTCTATCTTCTTCTCCCATTACTACTTTTTTTACTTTTTTTACTTTTTTTTACTTTTTTTCTTCTTCTTCATCCCTCCCTTACTTCTCCTCTCATTCTCTTTCCTGTTGCACCTTAAGCTTCAGGCTAAGCAACCTTTGTCCCTAGGTTCTTCTGTTCCTTCTATATTACCTATTTTTGTAGTGTTTCTTCTCTTGATATTAGTTTTTAATTTATTTTTTACATTCAGATCATTACTATTTAATGGTTATTCTCAATCCCAGAATTTTTTATTACTTTTATCCAACATACTTTATTTCTCTTCCTTACCTCACTCTTTTACTCCCTCATCAGGGAGCTTCTTTAATCTCTTTCATAAACTCGTCTGTTCATATACACATACATTTAATTATATATTTTTTATATAGTTTTTTTCTTTCTTACTTCAAGGGTTACCGCCCTTGCTATTTGTACTAAGCTAATACTGAGCAAGTAACCAATGACCCATAGGCATAGTTCCCCTTTATGGTCCCGACACAGCAATTAGGTATTTACTCTATATACTGTAAAAATCGTCCGGCCATTAGGGGCACCCTGACACAATAAACCTATTCGTTCCGTTCCTGCCTTTAGTTTAAGTCCCAATCTGTGTAACACACAAAAGTTATGATCCTCTGTGTTTATGTTTATTTTTATCATATATACATCTTCCTTTTTTTTTCATATACATATTGTTTTAGTCTAGCATTCTAGTTTTCCCTCTTTGTATCCTTTTTGCTTTATATTTTCACAAGACTGTTTATTATAAGTTTGACTTTCGTTAATTAATTTTTGTAATTGTGTCCACTTCACCTAATTAGCTCATTCATAACGTAGATTTGCTAACTGAATTTAGTGTTTTAATGGTACAGGAAACACTATAATTGTTCCTGTTACCAATGCAGGAATTCAATGCTTTATATTTCACAGAGGAACTTAATTTATAGAATCTGTAAATACCCTAACACTGATTCCTAGTGGCCTTTTATACAAATAAATAAAAGAAAATTCTCTTAGAAAGAATCTAACAAAATAAAGAACAATACTATGAGGTGGAAAAAAAAAAAAGAAAAAAAGAAAAGAGGAAAACATAACACTTTGACTCACCAACACTGTTAGAATAGAAACTTTAGTGCACTTTTAAGATGTGTGTTTTTTTAACATAGCCATGGAGTTCAGAGGAAGAAAAAATCCTCTCCTATTACCCCTTTTTATCTCTCTTATATTCCGAATGAAAAAAAATATCTTGCCAATAGCTCATTTTAATCAATTTATTATAACTTTCATCCCATCACTTTTAAATTTTTCCCTCTCCCTTTGCACTTAATTTTTTCTATGGTCAATAGATTTTTGATTGTCATTCACTGATGTTATTTATTTATTTTAGTTACATCACATTCACAATTAGTTTTCACTTAATTACCATAGGGATTAGTACTGGGATTAGTACTGCCTACCTTTGTGTTCATTGTCCTATTGGCTGTTGTTCTCTATATAACCTTCTCACAGGTAACACTACTAGATCTCTGATGAAGTGCATGTGAGCATGCGCGAAACGCGTCAGATCTAGCACCCCTTGCACACCTGTGTTAGTGCTACTCACCTTGTGTATCAAATAAAGTCACCTGACTTCAAGTTCCTGAGTTCTCGCCTTTTCTTTTGCATCTTTTTCTTTTTTAGTGCTTAAAGGGACAGTTTACTCAAAACTTTTCTCCCCTTTAATTTGCTTCCAATGATCCACTTAACCTGCTGGAGTGTATTAAATTGTTTACAAGTAGCTCCTTTACCCTTATATTGGCATTTTAAATAGTTGATTTAGCATGTGGTATGCCCACCTTTTCTGAAAGTTTATGGCAGCAGGTCCAAGCTATAGGTAAGCTTTGTAAACACAGCCAGAAGAAGAAATTACACTCCCAGCGGGATATAGCAGAGATAAGGTAATAAAATGTTGATTTTCCCTTGTTCTCTCCAAGTACTGGTGATTGTTTTATGGACGGATATAAGATAAAGAAACATGTATATGTACACAGTGTGATAAAGTAATGAGATCTGATTATATCTACAGATATAAGATACAGACACATATATATGTACACTGTGTGATAATGTAATGAGATCTGATTATACCTACAGATATAAGATAAAGACACATGTATATGTACACAATGTGATACAGTAATGATATCTGATTATGCCTACAGATATAAGATAAAGACACATATATGTACACAGTGTGATAAAGTAATGAGATCTGATTATGATTATATCTACAGGTATAAGATACAGACACATGTATATGTACACAATGTGATACAGTAATGAGATCTGATTATACCTACAGATATAAGATAAAGACACATGTATATGTACACAATGTGATACAGTAATGAGATCTGATTATACCTACAGATATAAGATAAAGACACATGTATATGTACACAATGTGATACAGTAATGATATCTGATTATACCTACATATATAAGATAAAGACACATATATTTACACAGTGTGATAAAGTAATGAGATCTGATTATACCTACATATATAAGATACAGACACATGTATATGTACACTGTGTGATTCAGTAATGAGATCTAATTATACCTACAGATATAAGATAAAGACACATGTATATGTACACAGTGTGATACAGTAATGGGATCTGATTATGATTATATCTACAGATATAAGATACAGACACATGTATATGTACACAATGTGATAAGGTAATGAGATCTGATTTTATCACAAGGACAGAGACTTCATATTTTGCTTATAACTTTTCTTTACTGCTTAACAGCTTTTCAAAGTATAACATATAAACTGCCATCATTTAAAAGAAAAACATAAATAACATCCAATGAGAATAGGATAACATAGGACAGTATTTGAATGTCCAGTAAACAGTAATAGGTATAAATAGTCCAAGTAGACAGTTAAACATCCTCTTTTCTTTTGCTGCTTGACAAAGATAAGTATTATTATTTTTGCTCTCATATATGGTTAATAAAACTTTGTTCCTTTCGTTTTTTATTTGCATATTGTATACTTTTATACTTATGTATATGTGTTTTGAGGTCTATTTCATGTTGATATCTTTATGTTACTGCCGTTTTTATTTTATTTTTGTTTAACATTGATTTTAATTGCTCCGTTTTTTACTTTCATTTTAAAGCGTTTTTTTCCTTCGCTTTTATTTTATTTAGCATTTTCGCTAGATCCGTTTTCTACTATTCCCCCTTTACAGTTGTTTCCTTGCTTACTCTGCTCGTTTGTTCCCTGTAACTGTCTTAGGCTCCGGCCGCCATTTCCTTTGCTTCTTTCTCCCCTACGTCACGGGACTCATTTTCCCGCCTCCTTTTAGGTTTCCCTTCACTCACAATCTCCCGCCTCCTCATTACCTCATTCAGCTACGCCCTGACAAGACTCTGACAGTTTTTCTGCTCAACTAGTTTACTGTGATTAGCAACAATTGTTTCTTTATTTGTTCTTTGAACTGTTGTGCATTTAATTCAATCGTTAAGTGCTTTAAGGATCTTTTTTGACTAATTTTATTTGGTTTAAAATTTTATCTTTAGTTTTGTTCCTTATATAATTTTAAATAATATCTTTTGAGATTATTTTTTTACAGTTATTTATCCTATATTTAATTGAAATGTCTCAAGATACATCTCCATCTTTAAATGAAACAAATTTAAATAATATTATTTTATCTATGGAGAAATTTAAACAGCAAATGTCTGAACAGATGCAAACTGTTATTGCTACTGTTAATAGTTCTCAGTCTACTGTTCATAAAAAGACATCTAAGAAAACAAAACATTTACATAAACCTTTACCTAAAAAATCTAAAAGACAGTTAAAGTCTGTTTTACGTCTGCCTGGTTCAGACAATAAGGATTCTGCATTACATAAACATGATGATATTTCTACCTCAGAATCTGATTGTGAATCTACTTCTCAATTTCAGAAAATAATTGATTACAGAAAACATGTAGACTTAGTTTCTACATTTGAGTCAAATGACTCCTATGATTTTTCTGATGAAGAATTTAAAAATGATGATAAGAATGTTAATAAGGATGATAATAATGATGGTAATAATTTTACAGACATTATTGATTCTTCTTCTGAAGAGGAATCTAAAAAGAAAAAGAGAAAAATTTCTAATTCTCCTAAACCTAAACTCTTTGATAATAAAGGAGATTTATTTACTGATCCTGATGAACTCCAACATCCTAGATCCTCCCAATGGAGACCATCTAAACGTGTTGCAAAGTTCCTAGATTATTATATCAGGAAACCATTATCTAAGAAAACAAAATCTACTTTAAAGGCAGAATGTCCTAGACCTGACCTTCCACATAATACTCATTTAACACCTGAGATTGATGTAAATTTATTAAAATTTATTGGTTCTAAAGATTTTAATTTGAGAAAAGGTCCTGACCGTTATTTAAAAGCATGCCAAGATAAATTACTTGATGTTCTAGGACCTGTAACAAAATTGTTTGAAATCTCTGAAGAGGCTATTTCTGTAGACTCACAAGTTGATCCTTACATTTTAAGAGAATGGATTCAGAGAGTTGTTTATTTATTAGGTGACGCTAACACGTCTTTAGCCTCACAACGTAGACGCATTGTTTTAAGACGTATTGATCCTAAAATTTCTGACTTCGCCTTAACTGAGATGGGCCCTAAAGCTAATGGGTTACTTTTTGGTGATGCCGGACTGAAAGAACTGGGTCATTATGTTAATAGTTTTAATTCTCTTAACAAAATTAAAATGAGTACTAGAAAAATATTTTATCCTCAGCAAAATAGAATTTTTGACAGGGCTGGGAAAGGCAGGGGCCGCTTTCCCAGCCGTACCCCAGCAATCTCCCGGTCCTATTTTCAAAACATGCCCTCTCCAGCAACTTCCCATTCATATTTCTTCCCATCAAGGAACAGACAATGGGCAAATCGGAACTTCAGAAACAGATCATTCCGCAGACCTTTCTCAGGTAAGTTCTCACATCTCTGTACTCACTCCTTTTTCCCAAAAAAGAATAGGAGGAAGATTAGCCCTTTTTATTCAAAATTGGCACCTTATTACTTCAGACCCTTGGGTTCTACAGACAATTACAGGTCTTCATTTAAATTTCACTTCCCCTCCGATTCAAACATTTCTTCCAAATCCAATAAAATTTTCCCAATTAGATTTGTCCCTTTTGAATCTAGAACTACTAGATCTATTAGAAAAGGAAGCAATAGAAAAAGTTCCTTTCCCTTCAAACTCCTTCATCAGCAATATGTTTCTGGTGAAGAAGAAAGAAGGATCTTTTCGACCTGTAATAAATTTAAGAGATTTAAATTGTTTTCTAGAATACAATCACTTCAAAATGGAGGGTATCCATCTTCTCAGAGATTGTCTTCTAGATTTCGATTGGTTGGTTCGCCTAGATTTAAAAGATGCTTATCTAACCATTCCTATTCATCCAGACTTCAGAAATTATCTTCGCTTCCTTTGGAAAGATTGTGTTTGGCAATTTTCTTGTCTCCCTTTTGGTCTTTCTTCAGCTCCTTGGGCTTTTACGAAAGTTTTAAAACCAGTTGTAGCTTGGTTGAGAACAAGGGGTGTTCGTCTAATTATTTATTTAGACGATATCCTTTTACTCCACCAAGATTATTCACAACTTCTAGATCATTTACACCTCACTATTTCTCTCCTTCAGAACTTAGGTTTTATCATAAATTTCAAAAAATCTGTTCTTATTCCTTCCCAGAATCTTATTTTCTTAGGTTTTCATATCAATACTCAATCTGCTACATTGAGTCTTCCTTTAGAGAAAATAAAGAAAATAAAGAAAGAAATTATGTATCTTCTCAAAAGAGATCTTTTTCCCATTCGCTTTCTTGCTCGAATTATAGGACTTTTGTCGGCTTCAATTCAAGCTATTTTCCCAGCTCCTCTTCATTACAGAGCTCTTCAAAGATTGAAGATTCAATATCTTCGTCAAGGTTTCTCCTATTTCCACAAAATCTCTTTGTCAGAGGAAGCCAGAATAGAATTACAATGGTGGCTTGCAAACATAGAAGCATGGAATGGCAAAGCAATTTTCGGGAAATCTCCAGACATTATTCTGGAATCGGATGCAAGCAAATCAGGTTGGGGTGCAAGATGCGGCCCTCATATTACAGGAGGAAAATGGTCTTGGCCAGAGAAGAATCTTCATATCAATTGTCTAGAACTTTTAGCAGGCTCTTTTGCAGTTCAAAGTTTTGTAAAAAACAATCAACCAATTTCAATTCTCCTTCGGATGGACAATATTTCAGCAGTCAAATATGTCAATCGTTTAGGAGGTACAACTTCAAAGATTTTATCCAATCTTACCAAGGATTTTATTCATCTATGTCTTTCTCAAAATATTTTTCTGCAAGCAGAATATTTAGCAGGTCTCAACAATCAAGCTGCAGATTGGGGTTCTCGATATTTATCGGATGCCAGCGACTGGAAATTGAACAGAAATATTTTCCTTATTTTACAATCTCTGAGAGGTCCTTTTTCTATAGATCTTTTTGCCTCTCGTCTGAATTTTCAAATTCTTCCCTTTTTCAGTTGGAGACCAGATCCCAAAGCATTAGCGACAGACGCCTTCCTGCAACACTGGCCAGTCAAAGGAGCTTATGCATTTCCACCTTTTTCGATGATTCCTCGAACAATCTCATTTGTGAAAAGGAATCTATTATCTCTCCTTCTAATAACTCCTTGGTGGCCAACCCAATCTTGGTTCCCTTCTCTTCTGGAGATGTCTTTCCTTCCTCCAATATTAATTCCTCTTCAACAAGACCTCCTCACAAATCCCATAGGAGAGTTTCACAAACTAATTCTTCTAGGTTCCCTTCAACTTATTGCTTGGAGCATTTCAGGGGATCCTGGTCCTCTGATGGTCTTTCGTCAGGAGCTAAACTCCTCCTTCAAGAGTCTTGGGCACCAGGAACCAAAAAATGTTATCTTTCCTCCTGGTCTAAATGGTCTAGCTGGTGCAATATCAGGAGTCTGGATCCCTTTTCAGCCCCTTTAAATGAAGTAATTAATTATCTCACTTCTTTATTTGAGGCTGGTTTGGCTTACAGATCAATTAATGTTGCACGTTCTGCTATTTCAGCTGGACATGAACTTCTTCATAATACTCCTATAGGTCAACATGTTACTATATGTAAACTTCTGAAGGCTATTAGAGTTTAAAAACCTCCAGTACCAAGATACAAATATTTTTGGGATGTAGACTTAGTTATAAACCTTTTTAAATCTTGGCCTGATAACTCTGATTTATCATTAAAACAACTTACATGTAAATTAGCTACATTATTATGTCTTTTATCATGTAAAAGAATTTCAGATGTTAGAGCTATAGATTATGATGCAAAGATGTTTTCTCCTCATGGTGTCATTTTCTCCTTGTCTAGACGTACTAAGACTTTATCCTCTTCTATATTTTACCCTTATTTCTATGAACAGCCTAAACTTTGTGTTGTATCTTGTTTAAAAATCTATGAATCTAAAACTATTTCTCTTCGAAATTCTTCTTCTAGTCAACTTTTGATTTCCTTTTCTCTTCCTCACTCTCCTGTTTCTTCTACTACTATTAGTAGGTGGGTTAAATGGATTATGATGCAAGCTGGTGTGGATACATTTTTTACTTCTCATTCAGTTAGAGGAGCCTCAGCTTCTAAAGCTTTCTCAAAATCTGCTTCTTTACAAGATATTTTGAATGCAGCAGATTGGTCCTCTGATTCTGTTTTTCGTCAATTTTATTTTAAACCTATTTCTTCTATTCCACACCACCTGGTATCTTAATTTTTTGTTTGCTTTAAAGTAGCAAAATATGAAGTCTCTGTCCTTGTGATAAAATTCCGATTATCCTAATATTATGACGGAATAATCTAGATTTTATTAAAGAGACAGAGACGAATATTTTCCCACCTCTTTCATTGTTTATTATTATTCCCTCCCTATATATTTTATATTTATTATTTAATCATTTTTATATATATTTTCAGCTCCACCTTCTTCAACTCCAGGAATTTAAGAGAGAAGACTCTATAAATTTCTCTTCGGATTTTCTGAATTCACCAATTCCAAAGTTGTCTTCAAGATCAAGTTTGACTAACCCGTTCATTCCACGAGGGATTCGTTTGGCCTTGTCATTGTTGTATTTTTTCAGCATGTGTTGCATTTTTTCAGAATTTTGTTTCTTCCTTCTTCCAATAATTTTCTTCTTCATCACATCAAACAGAAAAGAGGATGTTTAACTGTCTACTTGGACTATTTATACCTATTACTGTTTACTGGACATTCAAATACTGTCCTATGTTATCCTATTCTCATTGGATGTTATTTATGTTTTTCTTTTAAATGATGGCAGTTTATATGTTATACTTTGAAAAGCTGTTAAGCAGTAAAGAAAAGTTATAAGCAAAATATTCGTCTCTGTCTCTTTAATAAAATCTAGATTATTCCGTCATAATATTAGGATAATCGGAATTATACTTACAGATATAAGATACAGACACATGTATATGTACACAATGTGATAAAGTAATGAGATCTGATTATATCTACAGATATAAGATAAAGACACATGTATATGTACACAATGTGATACAGTAATGAGATCTGATTATACCTACATATATAAGATACAGACACATGTATATGTACACAATGTGATAAAGTAATGAGATCTGATTATACCTACAGATATAACATAAAGACACATGTATATGTACACAATGTGATAAAGTAATGAGATCTTATTATACCTACAGATATAAGATAAAGACACATGTATATGCACACAATGTGATAAAGTAATGAGATCTGATTATACCTATAGATATCAGATAAAGACATATGTATATGTACACAATGTGATACAGTAATGAGATCTGATTATACCTACATATATAAGATAAAGACACATGTATATGTACACAATGTGAAACAGTAATGAGATCTGATTATACCTACAGATATAAGATAAAGACACATGTATATGTACACAGTGTGATAAAGTAATAAGATCTGATTATACCTATAGATATAAGATACAGACACATGTATGTGTACACAGTGTGATACAGTAATAAGATCTGATTATACCTACAGATATAAGATACAGACACATGTATGTGTACACAGTGTGATACAGTAATAAGATCTGATTATACCTACAGATATAAGATAAAGACACATGTATATGTACACAGTGTGATACAGTAATAAGATCTGATTATACCTACAGATATAAGATACAGACACCTGTATATGTACACAGTGTGATACAGTAATAAGATATGATTATACCTACAGATATAAGATACAGACACATGTATATGTACACAGTGTGATACAGTAATAAGATATGATTATACCTACAGATATACGATAAAGACAAATGTATATGTACACAATGGGATACAGTAATGAGATCTAATTATACCTACAGATGTAAGATAAAGACACATGTATATGTACACAATGTGATAAAGTAATAAGATCTGATTATAGGAATAGTATAGAAATCCCGTGTGTATACATTTACTCCAGAATGGGACATGAGAAGCTTGTTTCCTTTAAACAAGTAGTCTGAGAGACTAGGTAAAAGAACATTGAGGGAACTGTTAGACTTTTAGATTGTACACTAGATGAATGTTGAAGAAATGAGATATGCAATAAAACAGTACTGTGTCTGTCCCACTTTTTTAATGTTTTTATGCTGTCACTATCAACCAATAAAACCTTTGGATTTTGAGCCGACATGTCTTTCTGATATTTCTACTGTTAATTGGCGATGGAGATCATTGCCGGCTTGATTCAATCATTCTTCACCTACCTTAATTGAGGGGAACCGGTGCCGAAGAACATTGCCGAGTAAATGACATCATCAGTGGTCGCCTGGATCGACACATTGATCTCCACAGGCAAGGGACAGCACAGCAGTTGAGAGGTTATGAGCGGGCAGCGTTGTATACAACGAGTAAACACAGCAAAGTGAGTACCGCTTCGCTATTACTTGTATCCGCCAGTTGATAACACTTAGGGCCGCCAGTTGATAACACTTAGGGGATGAAACATTCCCACATCCTGGAAATGCTGTAGCCAGTTTTGGTTTATAAGTTGGAGCTAAACTCACCTGGGGACCCATTCTTACATCTATACATTGCACATTACGTAGGGCTCACTGTGAGATTTATATTGGGCGGTCTATATGGACATACATGATTAGGTATAGATATATACAGATGTATATAGGAAAGGACTCCAATGCACATATATACAGTATGTCTATATAAGTGCACATATGTATTTATGTGTTTATATGTGTACATATGTCTGTAAATACATATATACACATATAAATACATAAATACATATGTACACACACACATATATATGTTAAAGCCCTTTGTCTGCCTTTTTTCTTCTTCTAACGCCTGAGACCTGAGATATCTTTGAAAGCCCTTATAACTTTTTTGTGCAATATTTTTTTTAAAAAATAATTTTTATCCAATAGTGTTATTTTGACTGTATTTGTAATGTATTTTTGATATGTTTTGTGACACTTTTTTTTTGTTTTGTGAACAGTTAACCAGAGCTCTTATTCTAGTGTAAATCATGATTGCAACGCAAGTGAATGTGTTTACTTTCAACTTGTAAAACAAGCGGAAAACCTGATGTGCAGGGGCGAAACTACAGGGGGTGCAGAGCTCGCAGGTGCGACTGGGCCCCTGAGGGTGGGGGCCCAGCTTAAAAAAAAAAAAAAAATTTAATAATTTTTTTTTAAATAAAAAACGTTAACCTACCGCTGCCTGCACTGATATCATGTGAGTGTGACATGACTACAGGGGTTAGTGTTTCTGTTTAACCCATTGGTGTTTATGTGTGTGTGTATGGTGTGTATGTATGTGACTGTGTGTGTATTTATGCATGTATGTGTGTTTGTGTATGTTTGTGGAACCATCAAATTACAGACCTTGTTACTACAGCAAGGGGGGGGGGGGGGCAGGGGGTAAACAGTGTCACTATACAGTACCACTATATACAGTATGGGGGGGTGGACAATGTCACTGATTACTGTGGTAACTTTATAAAGTACTGTGTCACTGACTCACTATATACAGTACTGGTGGGTTAAACAGTGTCTATATATATATATATATATATATATATATATATATACAGTAATAGGGGGTCAGACCATCTCACATACTGTGGGCACAGGGTATCTCCTTTTGCAGACGTAATCTGATTCACATTTTTTTCTGTGTTAAATGTAAAAAAAATGTATTCATTTCACCTTTTTTTGGAGGGGGGAGGGGTGGTGGGGGGGGGGGGCCCTTCTTAGATTCTTGCACCTGGGGCCTGTTTGTGATGTGCACAAAAACCCGCAATATACCCCTTGTTGCTCACGCGTAACTGTTAGCGCTCCACTCGTTATCTGACCCTTAATCTTTGTAGAATCATCAATGGTGATTATTAAATCTATGTCGGGGCTCATTTAACTTATATAATAAGATATTTTTTATATTATCTTACCCTTTATTTGAGTGATGTCTATAAATATAATGCATATCTTAATTCAGATTGTGCTTATACTATATTCCTTATGTTCGGTGTAGTGGCTCAGTATTTCCCATTTCTTGGTACATCATATAAAATCATCTTGTACATGAATTTATCATACATGCAAGTTATCATCTTACGTGGCACCACACTTCTCATATAAGTTAACAGATGTTTTTCTTTTGATTTCTAGAGTGTGAGTGTAACATTTTTGCATTGTCCTTGTTGGGATAATAACACAGCAGGAGTTTCCTGAGACCTGTGCCTGTTCCATTGATCAATAGTTCCTAGACAGGACATTTGGCTCCTAATCAGATAGCGGTTTTAACAGCGTGGGAGGTATTTGTTTATTAGTAGTAGATATCAATCTTTATAATATGAGTGAAAAGGGGTCTCTAAAGGAAGTTTTTATAAATTGAAAAAAGTTAATTATTTTTATTGATGTCCTTGTTCAAAGGCCTATTGCATATACGTTCAGCAGGGGACTGGAGACTTCAGGCAATGGAATATTTTACAAGTTGTGTATATCTGGCCATTATTAAATGGGGTTGTGACCTTACATGAGTCAATTCTATATTCAGATGAGAAATCCCTTGTAAACAAATTTTTTCATATATAAATATATTTAATCTTTCCCCATAGATTATCAAACATGCATTAGACCAACTGTGATCAACCCAATGTGAGCTATTCATATTTTACATTCCTGTGTTCTTCACATAGAAGAAAATGTTCTTTTTAACCTTTTAACACCGTTATGCCGCTCTATTCCGTCATAATTGCACTGGGCGTTAGAGCCGTTATGACGGAATAGAACGTCATAGCCAACGGCTGTCCTGAAGACTACTGCGCTTCCTGGATTTGATTGCGGTCTGGAGGGCGTTCCTAGAGTTATAGGGATGCCCCCCAGACCCGATCCAATAGTTGAAATCTCACACGATCGCGTGATTTCAATTTGTCTACATCGGAACAATTGTTCCGATGTAGACACATTAACCCCGGCAGGAAAGGGTTAATTTTAAATATAAATTTCTATATATTTATATATGATTTAAAAAAAAATCAAAAAAAATCTATGTGAATATGTACAGGTATAGGTATATTTATTTATAAAATATTTTACCAGGAAGGATACATTGAGATTTCTCTCGTTTTCAAGTATGTCCTGGGATCACAAAACATTGCAATTGATACAATAGGGTACAATAAAATACAAAAACAATAATAATACACAATATATGCAAAAATTTAACATAGAACAGGTAGGAAATATATAATCAACCATGATAGGTGCATTCTGTTTTGAGATATGTAGAGAGGGATCTCTTAAAGGATATTAACTTCCCCTTTCCTCTCTCTGACCACCATCTATTAACTTTCTCTCTTACTCTACCTGCTACATCTTTGCAAGCCCCCAAAAAACTGCTACCTCACAGGAATTTAAATGACTTGGATCTCACAGACTTTTCCACTCAACTGAGTCCTCTGCTCTGACATTTCATCCCTCTCTTGTCCAAACCTTGTGACTCTGCAGTATAATTCGGCACTAAAATCAACACTTGACAAAACGTCACCCTCCACTCTTCGACATACATCAATCACTCAACGGCAACCGTGGCACACTAAACAGACCAGATATCTTCAGCGATGCTCACGGGCCGCTGAATGGCAGTGGAGGAAATCACGCACCTTTGCTGATTTCCAACATTATAAATTCACCCTTAAGTCCTACAACTCTGCGCTCAGCCTGGCCAAACAAGTCTATTTCTCCTCCCTTGTGTCATATCACGCATCCAACTCCAGAAAACTGTTCTCAACCTTTAACTCCCTTTAACTACGTCCGCCTGCCCCCCCCCGCACACTACCAACCTCACTGCTCAAATTATTGCTGATCACTTCAAAAATAAAATTGACACCATTAGAAAAGAGATCTGCACCTCGCACCCCGCAAACCCAGTGATCCTACCCACCCCTTCTATTAACAAAAATCTATGCTACTCCTATGCACTCCTATCCTTGGCTCATCTCACAACCTGCCCACTTGACCCTATTCCTTCACGACTTATTCCCTCTCCCTCTGCTTCACTAACCCCTACCCTAACTCATCTCTTTAACCAATCTCTCACTGCTGGCACATTTCCTGACACATTCAAGCATGCGTCAATCATACCAATCCTAAAAAAGCCCTCACTTGACCCCTCCACACCTTCTATCAACCGGTCTCCTTACTTCCCTTTGCATCAAAATTATTGGAACGACTAGTCTATAATCGGCTAACTCAATTTCTCACAACTAACTCCTTACTTGATCCCCTACAATCTGGTTTCCGCCCTAAACACTCAACAGAAACCGCTCTTGCTAAAGTAACAAATGACCTGTTATCAGCTAAAGCAAAAGACCATTACTCCTTACTAATTCTTCTTGACCTGTCCGCAGCTTTTGACACAGTTGACCATTCTCTCCTCCTAGAAATACTACATTCATTTGGCTTCCGAGACACAGCCCTCTCCTGGTTTGCATCATATCTTTCAAACCGCTCGTTTTCAGTTTCCTTTAACAACATATCTTGTGATCCTATGCCTCTCTCAGTTGGAGTACCGCAAGGCTCTGTCTTGGGTCCCTTGCTTTTCTCTCTTTATACATCCTGCCTTGGAAAACTTATAGCCTCCTTTGGATTCCAGTACCACCTATATGCTGATGATACCCAAATCTATCTTCCCTCTCCTGATATCTCTCCCTCTTTACTCAACCAGATTTCTGACTGCCTCTCTGCAATTTTCTCTTGGATGTCTTCACACTACCTCCAACTTAATCTGTCCAAAACTGAGCTGCTTCTTATCCCCCCCTCTTCGAGACATCCGACACCTGACATTTGTCTGATGGTTGGAGACTCTATTCTCAACACCTCACCCCAGGTCCGCTGCCTTGGGGTCACACTAGACTCAGAACTCACATTCAACCCACATATACAAATGCTTACCAAATCCTGTCGTTCACACCTACGCAACATTTCCAGAATTCGTCCCTTCCTTACTCAAAAAACTACAAAAATACTTATTCATTCCCTCATCCTGTCACGCATTGATTATTGCAATCTACTCTTAAATGGCCTTCCAAAACACCACCTCTCCTCCCTCCAATCTATTATAAATGCTTCTGCTAGACTCATCCACATAAGTTGATGATCTACATCAGCTACTCCGCTCTGCCAGTCTCTACACTGGCTCAATCAAACATAGAGGAATATAGAACGATGGGTGTTTATACCAGTTGCAGAAAAAATGTAATAGTCAGTAATGGTGGTAAAAAGCATAATCCACAGTTTAACCCACCTATGACAATTTTTTTATGTTGGACAGCACAAAATCAGTCCTGTCCTGCAGGGTTCCTCTCTCCCTGAAGGTAGGTATGCATGCAAAAAACGGATCCTATATTTACAAGCCATAGAGCTTCCAATTAATGAAGCAGCAACACTAAACACTAAACAGTTCACATTCGGCAAAGTAACAGACCCCCTTATGTTCAGTTAGGTAAATACCTCGTTAGATATTGCTCCAGCAATATGGCTAATTGTTTCTGTCACTAGCTCTCTATTTTTGCCTTTCCACCTTCTCTGTATTGAGTGTGCATTTTAAAAGGGATTTCTCCCTGTGTATTCTGTGTTATATTTTATGCCACATTGTTACTCTGTTCATTAAACACTTTGAAACGGCCGCTACCAGGTGCTTCCATTTTTTCTACTTTGGTTTTTTTTTCTACACTGGCTCCCCATACACTCCAGAATACAATTTAAAGTATTAGCCCTAACCTACAAAGCACTCAACAGTCTAACTCCCAACTATATTTCCTCTCTCATCGTGAAATATTCCCCATCCCGTCCTCTTCGATCAACCTCTGACCTACGTCTCTACACTCCTGTTATCTCTACATCCCACTCCCGCCTCCAAGACTTTGCACGGCTGCTCCTGTCCTCTGGAACTCTCTACCCTGCTCCATTAGACTGTCTCCAACCTTGTATAGCTTCAGACGATCCTTGAAAACCCACCTATTCAGAGAGGCTTACCATCTCTCCTCCATCCCGCATCCGAACCAAACTAATACATATACATAAACTGCCTGACTCAATGCTGCAAACACAACCGATGTAACAAGCTACCCCAACCTTATGTCTCCGCACCCTAAACCTATAGATAAATATATATAGATAAATAAATGATAATAATAATAATATTAGGCTTGGGGAAAGTTTGAAAGTGTGCAGGAGGTCATAACTGTGGCGCTCTGTAGGAAAAGGAGGATCGAGCTGCTTTATCTTTGTATTGAGGCAAGCTAAATAATGTGCTGGTACCGGATCGGAGGTTATAGGAGGTGGGAATAGCCAGGGAGAGCATTCTGATCAGGTAGGGTGGGAGCTTCCCAGAAAGGCTCTTAAACACAAGGCAGGAAATATGGAGGGTGCGTCTGGATTCCAGCGTCAGCCAGTTTAGTTCTTTTAGCATGTCACAATGGTGTGTCCTGTAGTTACATTGTAGCACAAAGCAGCAGAACGAGTTATACAATGTATTACATTTATTAAGGTGAGTTTGCAGTGCAGATGCATATACTACGTCCCCATAATCCATGATAGGCATCAGCATTTGCTGTACAATCTTCTCTTTTACTGTAGGGCTGAGGCAAGATTTGTTTCTGTACAATGCACCTAGTTTTGGATAAAGTTTAGATGCAAAGTTTTCTATGTGGAGGCCAAAAGATAGATTAGGGTCTAACAACATACCCAAGTATTTGAAAGAGTGGACTACGGTCAGCGTGCAATTGGATTTTGTTTTGATGCGTAGATGGGAATTTTGTAATTTGTGTAATTTAGGTCTCGTTCCAAAGATCATTGTGACTGTTTTGTCAGTGTTTAGGAAGAGTTTGTTTTTTGAAATCCACTTTTCTACCTCTGTGAACTGGTCTTGGAGCACTGCTTCAAGCTGCGGCAGATCAGATTTGTTTGCATAGATTACCGTGTGGTCTACGTACATGTGTACAGTTGAGGATTTGCAGACATTAGGCAGATCCTTTATAAATAATGTGAATAGTAGGGAGCCGAGAATGGAACCTTGGGGAACACCACACGTGACTGGGAGAGGGAGGGAGTCACTGTTAGAAATGGAGACATATTGTGATCGATCCGATACATATGATCAAAACCAGGTTAACGGATGATCAGCAATACCAGAGTTTTTTAGTTTGAGCAGTAGTATGTCATGGTCTACTGTGTCAAAGGCCTTTGCAAAATCAAGGAAAATAGCTCCAGTTAGTTCTCCTTGTTCCATGCCAGTTTGGATGTCGTTGCAAACTTTTAGGAGGGCAGTTGTAGTGGATTGATTCAGGCGAAAACCTGATTGATCAGGGGTCAGATAGTTAGAAAGTTGGTAATACTCGCATAATTGCGTATGGACGCATTTTTCTAAAATTTTTGACAACACTGGGAGCAATGATATAGGGCGATAGTTAGAAACCAAGGTTAACTCCCCACTTTTATGAATAGGCACTACTCTTGCAGTTTTCCAGAGTTTGGGTATGTATCCAGACATCAAGGATTCATTAATTAGGGTTGTGACAGGCTTAGCAATTGCCGGCGCACTGAGCTTCAACAGCATTGCTGGGATTTGATCAGGTCCAGACTGGTTTTCATTTTTAGATTATTAAGGTGTTTCTTAACAACATTGATGGGTACAGGTCTAAAATTGAACTTCTCTATATTGGGTCTTTGCTGTTTTAGTGGGGCCTGATCCACATTTCTAGTTTCAAGATGCGTGCCATTTATTAGTTTGTCAATCAGGGTGGTGGAGCATCCAACAAAATAATTGTTAAAGGCATTTGCTACTTCTAAGGGGAGTTGCAGGGTTTGGTTATCCACATTGACAGTGGAGGTTTGGGAGTGGATTGGTGGATTTTGTAAGTTATTTATGAGTTATTTATGAGTTTCCAAAACTTTCTAGGGTTAGATATGTTATTGTTTAGATTTTCACATAAATATTGGGCCTTGGCCAATTTTGTTTGTTTATTGCGTATATTTCGCCATTGTCTATATACACAGTGATCGTTCATAGAGCCAGTATGCTTGAACTTTGACCACAATGAATCCCGAAACTGGTACATTTGAACGAGGTCAGCTGTGATCCAATTTAAGTGTGCTCCTTTTCACAGTGGGGCATGTAAATTCCAAAGTTGTAGGAGTTCAGACTGAAAGAATTCAATTGCAGAGTCTAGATCTGGGATTAGGTTTCATCTGTGCCAGGGGAGGTTCTTGATGTCATTTAGAAATGATTGAATATTACATTTTTTGAAGGACCTGGTGATTTTAACCTTGGGAGAGGATTTAGTTGCCTTTACTTTGCAGTGGTCACTGAAATTGTTAGGGAGAACACCTGCCTCCTGGATTCGGTCAGGAGAAGTGGAGTGAATCCAGTCGAGCAGGGTATGATTATGGCTTTTGATGTTTATGCGAGTTGGAGAGGAGATTAATTGCGTTAGCTGCAAAGATTTAAATAGCATGCGACAACTGTTATTTTTTGGATTTAGCCAATCAATATTAAAATCTCCAAAAACCAAAATTTCACTTTTTGGGTTTTGAGCTATGGTTTCACTAAGGAGATGGGCTATGTCAGAAATGGAATGCACAGGGGAGCTAGGTGGGCGGTAGATTCCTGCAACAATGATTGATTTACTGCACGGTATCTCAATTGTGCCAGAAAGGAAATCAAAGGTGGCAGGAGAGCTAGATTTTTGTAAGGGGGTGAACTTTGTGGAATTGTCAACATAAATTACAATGCCGCCTCCTCTCTTTGCTCTGTCAATTTTATGGCATGAATACCCATGTATTGCAATTGCAGACTCAGGTATTTTTGCAGTTAGCCACAATTCAGAGTTAACAATGATTTTGGGCTTGTATTGTACGCCAACCTTGTAGTGCATCGATTTTTGGTAGTAAGCTGAGGATATTACAGTGCACAAAGGAGAGGCCTTTTTTAGCTGGAAGACTAGGAATGGAATTTGCTGGGGGACAAGGGTTAGACTCTACATCATTTGCAAGGGCAAGTAACATAAGGAATAGGAATTTGGACATAGTTTTTGATTGGCCATATAGTGAATGGGGTACTTTATAATTGTGTGAAGTGGGGGTAGGAGGGCTATTTTTTATAACTCTCCACCAGCACTTAGCAGATAAGTTACAGCAACAGAGCAAGCCATGGTGTATGAAAATTTGTTTTCCACTTTGAGGTGTGTGCTTATGGCGGTAATCATAGGAACAAAATTGGAGTCAGAAAAGAGTTGTCATGAATATCAGTATGGTCATATTTGGATTCATGTTAGTGCTATGAAGTGTGTAGATAAATATAAAACAAAAATAGAACAATATAATATATATATATATATGATGTAGGATATATAGCTATTTGTAGGGAGAGAGGGTATGTATTCTAAAGGGTTAAGTGACTGGAAGGGTGTGCTGATCAGTGTTTACAGCTGTCAGTTTAGGAAAATGAAAGTTGTGTGGGAGACTATCTATAAATGGGGGGAATGAAACTGGGGTGGGTGGGGTGAGGGGCAGGGTGTTTGGGTAACTATCTTCCAGAGGCTACCTGTAGCAGAGGGCTGTGTCAGCTGATGTAAGTTGGTTTGTGAATTTCCTTTAGACTGTGGCAACTATGCTTTAAAATTCAGCTGAGGGAGAGAGATATATTAGTGTCAGATTGGCCTGCAAAACAAGTTAAGGGAGGGGGTATCTATGGACATTTGAGGTAGGGGTCAGACAGACAAGAAACACAGGGAAAGTTCACAAATTGCAGAGATAAGAGAGGTATCCATTGAGGGGAATAAAACCATTAAACAGCAAGATATATGGTCCATCAATGTGCATTTAAAAATAAAGAAGAAAAATAATAGCCAATGCATATTACAACACACACATTAGTAGTAACATATATATATGTCAGGGTTGTGCTGCAGGTTCCACCTCTAATTACTTTCCTCCAATGACACACCAGCTGACCCTATTTAAAATCTTGGTTTACTAGCAATCATTGCTTAGTATTTTGTCTCTCTTACCGGAGCTACTCTGAGCCATTATCATTGTGAATCTCAATTCGCCTAACCTTTCCTCTTCTGCCTACAGATTCTCTCTGAGTGCTGCTAGTGTGAAGGACAACATCTATCCTCTCTTGCAAAGTGTCTATTCTACCAAAGTTGGAGAACTCTGCAGCGTTACTAAAATTCCTCAAGTACTTACTTCCTTGGATTGGATTGGATTTATTATACATCACCTCTGAAGGAGCGAGGTAATTACTTTTCCATACAATTCTTACAAGGTGTTTGTTGAATTCCTACCTTGTAAGTTTAATCTACGGAATCTCCATGAACCGCCTCTGTGACGGACGTCACACGCCACAAGCCGGAACGCCTGCACGCACTCTCTGTGATCTCTCATACCGGGTTAGCACCGGAGCGGCTAATTCCTCTCAGACTTCCGTGACAGCTTTCATGTAAGTTACTACGAATTCCTTACTTGATGTATCTGCATAATAGCTGTTATCCTAAGATCTCCTAAGCACTTATATTCTTACTCTGTACCAGCAGTAGTAGTTTTGTACCTCATATCATGTTTACTCCAAGTCTTTTGAACTCCGGTTCTCCTGCCACCATGCTAATTTGCATATAGGAATAGGCTCTGCTTTCTTTGTTACTTGTAAACGAATTTACCTAACTCAAATTCATTTCTTATATGTATATACAATTTATATCAGTGTTTGACTAAAGTAAAAAGTTATTCAAATACTTATCACAAATCCAATTACTAATATTAAAATTACACTTAATTGTAAGATAACATCTAAAGTATATTTGTTATCTAAACATTAAGTGTCACATTTACATTTAAACAATAGTGGATAGTTAGCAATTATTCCTAAATCGTTACATTCAGCTTATTTGAAGTGGTTGAATATTACATAATACTAAGCGCATAAAGAACTGTTTGCTAACATGGAGCCCACAGAGTTACCCCAAGTTGATCTACCACAAGTTGTATATAATTTAAATCAAAAGGTAGATCGAATGGGACAGGCAATATTAGACTTACAAGTAGAAAATCAGGTTCTGAGAGAACTAATAAAAGATTTAAAAGAACAACTGACAATAATGCCTGAACCACAGGTAAGCTTGCCTGAGGTTTTTTCTGGTGATAGAAGGTTGTTCAGGCAGTTCAAAAATGCCTGTCATCTACTATTTAACCTTAAACCTAAGACCTACCCTACAGACAGGATCAGGGTACTTTCTACCATTTCTTTCTTAAGGTCTGAACCTAGGATTTGGGCAGATCACTTATGTGAAACTAATGACCCACTTCTACATTCCCTACCTGATTTTTTTTTCTGCAATGGATGAACTCTACTGAGACTCAGACATTCAATTGACAGCAGAACAAAAGATGAGGAGCTTAAAACAAGGGAAAAAGTCGGTAGAAGAATATATTACCGAATTTAAATTAAACGCCTCCGATTCCGCATGGAGCTTGGTTTCGCTTAGTTCAGACTTGGATTGGCAGACTCAGTAAAAGATGAACTAGCAAGAATGGAACTACCAAGTACCCTTGATGTCCTCATGAAAGTAGCCACTCAGATAGATCGTAGGCTAAGAGAAAGGAAGGCAGAACGAACAGCCTCAGAGGGACCTTCTAGAGGATTTACTTCCACTCAAAGCCACGTGAAAGCTGGACCGGTTGAACAACCAATACCAATGGAGATTGGGGTTATCCGTGGACCACTCACGCCAGAGGAGCGAATGAGAAGGAGGAATAACCGTCTTTGCATGTATTGTGCTAACCCAAACCATCCAGTTACTGACTGTCCAATTTTAAGAAAGAATAAGAAAAGTAAGTCCATATTCCTTAACAATTCAGCTAGTACTGGTAAACCATTGTCTTACTGTAATTTGTCTCTTCTATTACAGTGGGACCTTAAGAGAATAACAACACACGCAATAGTTGATTCTGGAGCTTTCGGCAATTTCATAGATACAACCCTTGTACAACAAAATAAAATACCTTTGGTGTTAAAAAAAAATCCTGTTTCATTGAAAGTTATTGATGGTTCCACAATAGCTAATGGTCCCATTACTCACAGTACTATACCCCTCCTTGTCACTATGAAGGGTGGTCATACAGAATATATAGCTTTTGACGTTATAACATCACCACATTTCCCAATAGTCTTAGGATTATTTTGGTTACAACTACACAATCCTGAAATAAATTGGGTAAACTTCACACTAAACTTCAATTCTCCATACTGTACCACAACTTGTTTTCCACAGCCAGTCGTGTTACATACACAAACTGAAGAGATAAATATTCCAGATCCATACAAGGATTTTAAAGAGGTATTTAGTAAAACAGAAGCTGAATCATTACCTCCTCACCGGATATATGATTGCCAAATCGAATTGATACCTGGTTCTACACTACCTGTAGGGCATCTATATCCGTTAAATCAACCTGAGTTAAACCATTTAAAAGAGTATTTACAAGATAATTTGAAGAAAGGTTTTATTCGGCCATCTTCTTCTCCCACTGCAGCGGGAATGTTCTTCGTTACTAATAAAGATTCCACTTTAAGGCCTATAATAGACTACCGTGAACTTAACAAACGGACAGTAAAAAACTAATACCCCCTTCCCCTAATTCCCGAATTGATCGAAAGATTATCTAATGCCACTATATTTACTAAGATGGACTTAAGAGGGGCCTATAATCTCATTCGTATTAGGGAAGGCGACGAATGGCTCACAGCATTTAGAACTAGGTATGGCCTTTACGAATACCTTGTGATGCCATTCGGCCTTTGTAATGCCCCCGCAGCTTTCCAGCACTTTATAAATTATATCTTTCGAGATTTGTTGGATATATGTATTGTAGTATACTTAGATGATATACTAATCTATTCACACAGTTTAACAGATCACATAAAACATGTCCGATGGGTGTTAGCCCGTTTAAAGATACACAAACTATATGCTAAATTAGAAAAATGCTCTTTTCATAACACCACTGTCTCATTTCTTGGTTACACTATCTCACCAAATGGTATCCAGATGCAAGCTGAAAAAGTTGAGTCAGTTAAAGATTGGCCACAACCAAATGACAGGAAATCTTTACAAAGATTTTTAGGGTTCTCAAATTACTATCGAAAATTTATAAAAAATTTCTCCTCCATTGTCAGACCACTTACTCAATTGACAGGATCTACACAACCTTTTGTTTGGAATGATACACATACTAAGGTTTTTAAGTTCCTCAAACAAGCTTTTACTGAAGCTCCCATACTACATTTTCCTAATATTGATTTACAGTTCATTTTGGAAGTTGATTCTTCAGATTACGCTATAGGAGCGGTTCTCTCACAACAGGAAGGACCAAAGAAACCTCTACACCCCATATCCTTCTACTCAAAAACCATGACATCTGCCGAAAGAAATTACTCAATTGGGGACAAAGAGTTACTGGCTATCCGAAGATCATTGGAGTTCTGGAGGCATCTCCTCGAGGGAGCAAAGACACCCTTTGTCATTTTTACTGATCACAAAAACCTGCAGTATCTCCAGAACAATAAGACTTTATCTGCCAGACAGGTTAGGTGGAGTCTCTATTTTTCTCGATTCGATTTCCAAATTGTGTACCGACCTGCGCATATAAACGGAAAAGCTGACGCTCTTTCTCGCCAATTCCCACCACCTCAAGTCACAGAAAACCCCACAACCATCATACCAAAGGAACGCTTTGTTGGGGTTGCCTCAGAATTTCTTAATGAAATAAAAAATAAAACAACTACAATACCTGAAAACTTAACAAAGGAACTAAAGGAAAATGATGGAATTTTCTATAGAGATGAAAAAATCTACATTCCAGAAGCTTTAAGGATGCAAATTATTAAACAACACCATGATTCACCTTTAGCAGGACACCCAGGACAAAATCGTACGTTGGAACTCATTAGAAGAACGTATTGGTGGCCACACCTCAAAGATTCTGTTTCGGATTACATAAAGGGTTGTGTCACCTGCCAAACCTGCAAAACCAAAAGGAAACTGCCTTATAGACTCCTGATGTCAATACCAGTGACAGACAGACCCTGGAAACAAATTGGAATTGATTTTATCGTGGATTTACCTTCATCAAATAATCAAACAACCATAATGGTAGTGGTAGATAGTTTCTCAAAAATGGCACATTTCATACCATTTCATAAACTTCCAACATCAGCTGAAACTGCTACACTTTTTATTCAACAAGTACTCCGTCTCCATGGAGTTCCTTCTACGATAATTTCAGACCGCGGAACACAGTTTACTTCACACTTTTGGAAAAACTTATGTAAATCTCTCAACATTTCTCACCAATATACAACGTCATTTCACCCTCAAGCAAATGGCCAAGTGGAAAGAATCAATCAATGGCTCAATGAGTATTTACGTTGTTTCTGTTCATATCAACAAAACCAATGGTTCACATATCTTCCTTTTGCAGAATTCTCTTATAATAACTTAACCAATTCCTCAACAAAATTTTCTCCTTTCTTTGCAAATTATGGTTATCATCCCACCATTTCCACTATTGCAGCTGAAGCATCTGAATCTCCTTTAATTGATGAACTAAATAATACCTTATTGGACAATTTCAGGTTCATAAAAGAAAATATAACTAAAGCACAATCTAGTCAAAAACATTACTATGATTTACGTAGAAGAGTACCACCACAGTATCATATCGGAGATCAGGTATGGCTTTCCACAAAAAATTTACGATTACAAGTACCAAGTAGGAAATTAACGCAGAAATTCTGTGGGCCTTTCCGCATAATTAAAGTGATCAACGACAATGCAGTTACTCTGGAATTACCCCCCAGCTTGCCGGTGCATCCCACCTTTCATGTTTCGCTTTTAAAACCTTACACTCCTTCATGGACCACCTCATCTCTTCCCACATCCATAAAAGATTTGGATATTTATGAAGTACAAGAGTTACTTGATTCTCGATACTCAAAAGGTATTCTACAGTATCTTGTTAGATGGAAAAATTTCTCTGAGGAGGATGATACTTGGGAACCTGCTTCCAATCTCCAGGCACCGCGTCTGGTTTCCCAGTATCACCGAAAGTTCCCGGACCGTCCCAGACCCCAAGCTGAGGTTCAGCTTGTTTAAGGGGGGAGTCATGTCAGGGTTGTGCTGCAGGTTCCACCTCTAATTACTTTCCTCCAATGACACACCAGCTGACCCTATTTAAAATCTTGGTTTACTAGCAATCATTGCTTAGTATTTTGTCTCTCTTACCGGAGCTACTCTGAGCCATTATCATTGTGAATCTCAATTCGCCTAACCTTTCCTCTTCTGCCTACAGATTCTCTCTGAGTGCTGCTAGTGTGAAGGACAACATCTATCCTCTCTTGCAAAGTGTCTATTCTACCAAAGTTGGAGAACTCTGCAGCGTTACTAAAATTCTCAAGTACTTACTTCCTTGGATTGGATTGGATTTATTATACATCACCTCTGAAGGAGCGAGGTAATTACTTTTCCATACAATTCTTACAAGGTGTTTGTTGAATTCCTACCTTGTAAGTTTAATCTACGGAATCTCCATGAACCGCCTCTGTGACTGACGTCACACGCCACAAGCCGGAACGCCTGCACGCACTCTCTGTGATCTCTCATACCGGGTTAGCACCGGAGCGGCTAATTCCTCTCAGACTTCCGTGACAGCTTTCATGTAAGTTACTACGAATTCCTTACTTGATGTATCTGCATAATAGCTGTTATCCTAAGATCTCCTAAGCACTTATATTCTTACTCCGTACCAGCAGTAGTAGTTTTGTACCTCATATCATGTTTACTCCAAGTCTTTTGAACTCCGGTTCTCCTGCCACCATGCTAATTTGCATATAGGAATAGGCTCTGCTTTCTTTGTTACTTGTAAACGAATTTACCTAACTCGAATTCATTTCTTATATGTATATACAATTTATATCAGTGTTTGACTAAAGTAAAAAGTTATTCAAATACTTATCACAAATCCAATTACTAATATTAAAATTACACTTAATTGTAAGATAACATCTAAAGTATATTTGTTATCTAAACATTAAGTGTCACATTTACATTTAAACAATAGTGGATAGTTAGCAATTATTCCTAAATCGTTACATTCAGCTTATTTGAAGTGGTTGAATATTACAATATAGATATATATAGGATTAGATGTTTAAAAATATAAAGAGTATTTTCTCCTATGTGAAAAAACATTGGAATGTAAAATATTTAAAATAATAGCCAATACATATTACAACAAACACATTAGTAGAAACATATATATAGATATATATAGGATTATATAGATATATATAGGATTATATGTTTAAAAATATAAAGAGTATTTTCTCCTATGTGAAAAAACATTGGAATGTAAAATATTTACAGTAAATACAAAGTAAAACACATACGGCTAGATTTAGAGTTCTGCGGCCAAAGGGGTGCGTTAGCTACGCATGCTTTTTTTCCCCCGCACCTTTTAAATACCGCTGGTATTGAGAGTTCACAGAATGGCTGCGTTAGGCTCCAAAAAAGGAGCGTAGAGCATAATTTACCGCCACTGCAACTCTCGATACCAGCGGTGCTTACGGACGCGGCCAGCTTCAAAAACGTGCTCGTGCACGATTCTCCCATAGGAAACAATGGGGCAGTTTGAACTGAAAAAAAAATCTAACACCTGCAAAAAAGCAGCGTTCAGCTACTAACGCAGCCCCATTGTTTCCTATGGGGAAACACTTCCTAAGTCTGCACCTAACACCCTAACATGAACCCCAAGTCTAAACACCCCTTACCTTACACTTATTAACCCCTAATCTGCCGCCCCCGCTATCGCTGACCCCTGCATATTATTATTAACCCCTAATCTGCCGCTCCGTACACCGCCGCAACCTACATTATCCCTATGTACCCCTAATCTGCTGCCCCTAACATCGCCGACCCCTATATTATATTTATTAACTCCTAATCTGCCTAAACCCTAATATAGCTACAATATAAATAATAATTATATTGTAGCTATTTTAGGATTAATATTTATTTTACAGGCAACATTGTAATTATTTTCACCAGGTACAATAGCTATTAAATAGTTAAGAACTATTTAATAGCTACCTAGTTAAAATAATTACAAAATTACCTGTAAAATAAATCCTAACCTAAGTTACAATTAAACCTAACACTACACTAGCAATAAATTAATTAAATAAAATACCTACAATTATCTACAATTAAACCTAACACTACACTATCAATAAATTAAATTAAATAAAATACCTACAAATAAATACAATTAAATAAACTAACTAAAGTACAAAAAATAAAAAAGAACTAAGTTACAAAAAATAAAAAAAATATTTACAAACATTAGAAAAATATTACAACAATTTTAAACTAATTACACCTACTCTAAGCCCCCTAATAAAATAACAAAGCCCCCCAAAATAAAAAAAATGCCCTACCCTATTCTAAAATTAAAATAGAAAAGCTCTTTTACCTTACCAGCCCTTAAAAGGGCCATTTGCGGGGCATGCCCCAAAGAATTCAGCTCTTTTGCCTGGAGAAAAAAACCCATACAATACCCCCCCAACATTACAACCCACCACCCACATACCCCTAATCTAACCCAAACCCACCTTAAATAAACCTAACACTAAGCCCCTGAAGATCTTCCTACCTTATCTTCACCACACCGGGTATCACACTGATCCGTCCTGGCTCCGATGTCTTGTTCCAAGCCCAAGCGGGGGGCTGAAGACATCCATCCTCCGGCTGAAGTCTTGATCCAAGCGGGCAGAAGAGGACATCCGGACCGGCAAACATCTTCATCCAAGCCGCATCTTCTATGTTCTTCCATCCGATGACGACCGGCTCCATCTTGAAGACCTCCAGCGCGGATCCATCCTTTTCTTCCGACGACTAGACGACGAATGAAGGTTCCTTTAAGGGACGTCATCCAAGATGGCGTCCCTCGAATTCCGATTGGCTGATAGGATTCTATCAGCCAATCGGAATTAAGGTAGGAAAATTCTGATTGGCTGATGGAATCAGCCAATCAGATTCAAGTTCAATCCGATTGGCTGATCCGATCAGCCAATCAGATTGAGCTTGCATTCTATTGGCTGTTCCGATCAGCCAATAGAATGCAAGCTCAATCTGATTGGCTGATCGGATCAGCCAATCGGATTGAACTTGATTCTGCAAAGTGAGCATTAGACCCTTTCCTGACTGACTCTAAATACCAGCGGTAGCCCAAAACCAGCGTTAGGATCCTCTAACGCTGGTTTTGACGGCTAACGCCAAACTCTAAATCTAGTCGATAATAAATATTAACATTGACTAAAAATGATTTGTTATATTTTCAGGTATTTGAGTGAGTGGAAAAAGCTCTAAAGTATATCTCGATCTATCTATAAATACATATATTCAAAAGTGTAGGTAGAAAAGCGCTTCGGTTGGTGGTTCAAACGCACAAATACAGAGGAAGAAATATGTATATAGTGTAGTATCATTTTTAACTCTTTGCTGACCTTTTTCAACCTTGTGGTTATGTGGTATAGCATCCGTCTGGGGTGACAAATCATAGTTCTCGTAGTGATTTAGTGTAGAAACTAAAAACAATAAAAAATATTTTAAAAAAAATCTATCAATATGTGTAGAATAACCGGATTCTACTGAATAGGTTCTGTATACGGTCACTCCAGTCCAGTGTCTGATTAGCAGAGTCCCGAGCCAGGACTGGAAGTAACATAGGCCTAGATTTAGAGTTTTGTCGGTAAAGACCCGCGTAGCTAACGCAGCTTTTTTCCTACCGCTGCTTCCAAACAACGCTGGTATTGAGAGTTGTCTGAAAGGCTGCGTTAGGCTCCAAAAAGGGAGAGTTGAGCCGAATTAACCGCCACTTCAACCCTCAATACCAGCGTTGCTTACGGTAGCGCTAAGCTGGCAAAACGTGCTCGTGCACGATTCCCCCATAGGAAACAATGGGGCAGTTTAGGCTGAAAAAAAACCTAACACCTGCAAAAAAGCAGCGTTCAGCTCCTAACGCAGCCCCATTGTTTCCTATGGGGAAACACTTTCTAAGTCTGCACCTAACACCCTAACATAAACCCTGAGTCTAAACACCCCTAATCTTACACTTATTAACCCCTAATATGCCACCCCCGCTATCGCTGACACCTGCATTATACTATTAACCCCTAATCTGCTGCTCCGTACACCGCCGCAACCTACATTATACTTATGAACCCCTAATCTGCTGCCCCCAACATCGCCGACACCTACATTATATTTATTAACCCCTAATCTGCCCCCCCCCAACGTCGCCGCCACCTAACTTCAAGTATTAACCCCTAATCTGCCGACCAGACCTCGCCGCTACTATAATAAATGTATTAACCCCTAAAGCTAAGTCTAACCCTAACACCCCCCCTAAGTTAAATATAATTTTAATCTAACTAAATAAATTAACTCTTATTAACTAAAGTATTCCTATTTAAAACTAAATACTTATCTGTAAAATAAACCCTAATATAGCTACAATATAACAAATAATTATATTGTAGCTATTTTAGGATTTATATTTATTTTACAGGCAACTTTGTATTTATTTTAACCAGGTACAATAGCTATTAAATAGTTATTAACTATTTAATAGCTACCTAGTTAAAATAAGTACAAAATTACCTGTAAAATAAATCCTAACCTAAGTTACAATTAAACCTAACACTACACTATCATTAAATTAATTAAATAAATTAACTACCAATACCTACAATTAAATACAATTAAATAAACTAAACTAAATTACAAAAAAAACCCAAACACTAAATTACAGAAAATAAAAAAATATTACAAGAAATTTAAACTAATTACACCTAATCTAAGCCCCCTAATAAAAAAAAAAAACACAAGATGATAAAAGTCCCTACCCTATTCTACATTACAAATTAATCAGCTCTTTTACCAGCCCTTAAAAGGGCTTTTTGCGCGGCATGCCCCAAAGTAATCAGCTCTTTGCCTGTAAAAAAAAATAAAACCCCCAACATTAAAACCCACCACCCACATACCCCTACTCTAACCCACCCAAACCCCCCTTAAATAAACCTATCACTACCCCCCTGAAGATCATCCTACCTTGAGCCGTGTTCTCCCAGCCGGGCACCGATGGACCAAAAGAGGACATCCGGAGGGGCAGAAGTCTTCATCCTATCCGGGCAGAAGAGGACATCTGGACCGGCAGACATCTTCATCCAAGTGGCATCTTCTATCTTCATCCATCCGGAGCGAAGTGGAGCCATCTTCTTCCCAGCCGACGCGGATCCATCCTCTTCAACCGACGCCTTCTCGCAGAATGAAGGTTCCTTTAAATGACGTCATCCATTTCTTAGGGATTAGGTATATATTTTTTTATTTTTGATAGTTTTTCTTTTTTTTTTCTGTAAGGTTAGACTTTTTTACTTTTTGTAATTTAAATTTAGTTTTTTTTATTTTAATTGTAATTTAATAATAATGGGGTTAATTTAGGGGGTGTTAGGTTAGGGGGCTTAGTAATTAAATTAGTTATTTGCGTTGTGGGGGGTTGACGGTATAGCGGTTAATAAATTAATTAGGGTTAATTATTATTTTGCAATGTGGGGGTTGACGTTTAGGTGTTTGTTAATACTTCGTACGGGAAGTTAGTTTTTTTGTTATACCTTCATGCGGGCGGTTATTTATTTTAATTTCTTGCAGGCAGTAACGTGTTTTTTAGTTATTTTGTGCAGGCGGTTGCGTGGGTTTTTTTTGAAGGCTTCGGGTTTGCCTAAGCTGCATCCAGGTGGATTCCGAAAATGGCAGGGTGGTGAAAGAATCCATCCTGCCATTTTCGAATACACCCTGCCATTTTTGGAAACCATCTGGATGCAGCTTTGCGCAGCCAACATTCCTTTGAGGATGCATGTGCGCAACTGGCGACACCGACGAACATGTTACAATCACGATTATAGTATAGATATATATATAAATATATCACACAGAGAAAGTCCAGCACTCACTTACAACCTCTCAGCAAAGATTAAAAGCAAAAATGGAAGGGTTAGTTACCACATCTGGCCAAATGAAACAAGATCAGGTACCTCGTCAAGGTCCCTTCCAAAACCTGGGTCCCTAAACCAGCCAAACAATGCAAGCTCTCAATCAAACACACTGGGAACAAGTAAAGGGTGCAGAGACTTATGTAATCACCCTAGTCATATACAAATCATTAAAAGGGGCTGCACCCTCAGACTACTAGACTGGGTACACATCCCATGACCCTGCAACATGCTCAGCCCTGGGTGCTCAATGGCACTCACAGGAAGCTCTGCTGTCCCCAAAGTCACAGGCAGTTAACTCTAGACAGGTCTGGGTGCAAGGCCCATATGGAAAATTACAAAACAAATTAATACAACACACAGAGAAATTCCAGCACTCACTTACAAGCTCTCAGCTAAGATTAAAAGCAAAAATGAAATGGTTCGTTACCACATCTGGCTTGTCTCATTTGGCCAGATGCAGTAACTAACCCTTACATTTTTGCTTTTAATCTTAGCTGAGAGCTTGTGAGTGCTGGACTTTCTATGTGTGTTGTATTTATTTGTGTTCCCCCTATATTTAGGGGAATAAAAAGAAAGAAAAAAAAATGGACATTCAATTCATTGCTGCACCTTCATCAAGAATGGTTCCCAAGAGAATAAAGCAAATATAGAAGTGAATTGGAAAGCTTCTTAAAATTGTATGCCCTATCTGAATCATTAAAGAATAAAATGGGTTTACTGTCCTTTGAGTTTAAGATATAATTAAAGGAATACTTAACCTAAATTTAGCCACAAATCAGAAAGCACTACCCAGGGTTCTGAACCAAAAATGGGCCAGCTCCTAAGCTTAGATTTCTGCTATTTCAAATAAAGATACCAACAGAACAAAAACAAATTGATAAAAGAAGTAAATTAGAAAGTTGCTTAAAATTGCATGCTCTATCTGGATCATGAAATAAAAAAAAGGGGTGTTTTAGCTGAAATAGAAATGTATAATGTATAGAAATCTCTACCAGCAAGTGTTATAGTATAATGGCCATGTCCCTATGAAGGCATCACTATTGTATACATATTAGACCCTGTAGAGTAGTAAATCTATTCTTGGCGTTACGCTCCACAGTGAAGACTTGCTTGTATAGGCCACAGGGGAATCCCCAACGGAACAGTAAATTATTTTTATGGTTACATTTAATATGCTGAGTTAATAAACAGGCAGCTGTTTGCATAATACAAATACTTACACTTTTAACCTTAATTCCAATAAAAATGATCTTATGATGTTATAATGATATACAATATAACATACATAAATATTTACATTGCCTATTTTTTATGCTGACTTGTTATTCCCACTGCTGTATAGTTTAAAGGGACATGCAATCCACATTTTTTCTTTCATGGTTCACAAAGAGTATACACTTTAAAACAACTTTTCTTTGTACTTCTGTTATCAAATTTGCTTCATATCTGAAGAAATTGGGGAGCAAATTCCAAGCATATGTGCAGCAACCAATCAACAGCTAGCTCCCAATAGTTCATTGCTGTTCCTGAGCCTACCTAGGTGTGCTTTTCAACAGCAGATACCAAAATAACAAAGTAAATTAGATAATAGAGGTAAATTGAAAAGTTGTTTAAAATGGCATGTTCTGTCTGAATCATGAAAATGTAATTTTAAATTTACTGTACCTTTAACTATGTTGCTACATAATTGTATTTACCAGCATGTATGGGTTGTTGTTTTTTCCACCTAGGGCCAGTGAGGGAAAAACAGGTTACAAATGAATGTACAATAGAGTTCTGATTGTCCTTAGAGCTGTTTATGTCCATAGTGGAGCAAGATAGGACAAATAAACCCTCTTGAATTGTGCTCCTTAAATCTAAGAATAAGACTTGGGACTCATCAGTGAGGTGCAGCCAGATTCTTCTAAGCACATTGGGCTGGGAGTCCAGGTCTGGTATCCCTCATTACCCTTAGGGAGACTTCCCTAGGGTCATATTAAAATACATAATACATATAGAAAGAGTAGTGCTTTCTCAGTCCAGCCCCAAAATACCAGGCAGTCCTTCTCTGACAAGGAACATGGGGGAACATGGCAATCCCAGACAATCATTTCAGCCTTTTATGGGCCTTGTCAGTGTGTTGCAGCCATATTGCTTCAGGAAAGATCTCCTCCGTGAAAAGCACAATTTGACTAAAAGAGGCTGCTCCCAGGTGGTAACTCACCATAGAACAAGCTATTGAGCTGTTGTTTCTTCCTGGTTGATTGCTTCTCTTTCTGTTTGGATTTGCATATTGACCATGGGGAAGTCTCCCTAAGGGTGATAGGGAAACCAAATGTGGACTCCTTGCCCAATGTACTTAGAGTAATATGGCTGCATAAGGCCAAAATGATTGTCTGGAGTTGCCATATTCCTTGTTCAGAGGAGAACTGCCTAGTATTTTGGGGCTGGATTGACCTTGTAAGGCAGGATCAGGAAAGTTCTCAGATGTGAAAAGCACAGTTGGGCTTAAAGAGGCTGTTCCCTGCTGGTAAATTGCCATAGGACAAGTGGTTTAGACATGTATATGTTTGTATCTCTATGTTAAAACCTTTGCAGCCTTCTATTTTCTAACACCTAAGACCTAAAATTTTTGAGCCCTTATAACTTTTTTGTGCAATTTTTAAAAAGTATTTTTTATTTGATTATGTCATTTTGAGTATAACTGTACTTTTTAATGTATTTTGATGTTTTTTGGTTCAACTATTTTGTTTTGCAAAGCAGTTAACCAGAGCTCTAAGGATGCATTAATCATTCTAGCATAAATCACAATTCTGCTCACACATTTGCGTTTACGTTAAACCTGTAATTCAAGCACTAAACCCCTTTTCGCTTGCATGTAACTGTTAGTGCGCCACTTGTAATCTGGCCTTTAATAGGTTGTGTTTCAAAGAACAAAAACGGGTATTTCATATGCAAAAATCAACTTAAAGAAGAAATGTCATACATTTTATACTGCACTTTAATTGAATTAGAAGGTAGAGTTTGTATCAGTTGTTTCCTCACGTCATCCAATATGGCGTGCTAAGGTCAGTGTGGGTGCCCATGTGTGAAAACCAATGTTATCTCAAAAAATGTTTTGGAATACTTGTTAATAAGTCAAAAAGTGTTGCCTTGAGGCTTATAAAGTCCTTTTAGTGTGGAATTAATTTAGTGAAAATTTTTCATATAAAATTTTAAAAATTGTTTCCGATTTACTTCTATTATCAAATTTACTTTGTTCCCATGGTATTTTTTGTTGAAGAGATACATAGGTAGGTGTCAGGAGCACTACATGGCAGGAAATAGTGCTGCCATATTGTGCTCTTGCAAAGGGATAACATCCTTGTAAAACTGCTGCCATATAGTGCTCCAGACACGTGAATGCTCCTGAACTTACATCCCTGCTTTTCAACAAAAGATACCAAGACTACGAAGAAAATGTGCTAATAAAAGTAAATTAGAAAGCTGTTTAAAAATGCTTGCTCTACCTGAACTATGCAAGAATAATTTTGGGTTTCATGTCCTTTTAAAGGGACATTATACACTAGATTTTTCTTTGCATAAATGTTTTGTAGATGATCCATTTATATAAACTATACAGCTTTTTTTATGTATAGTTTTGCTTATTTTTAAATAGATTTTCAGACTCCTAACCAAGCCCCAAAGTTTTAGGAGAATACCGACGTATACCTAGTCCAGTTTGCTCCTGTTTGTGTAAAGGGTCTTTTTATATGCAAAGAAAGGGGGAGGGTGTCTGCTATAGAAGCACTTGCAGTAGGTGTTCCAGTAACCTTTTAAACAGAGCTAAACTGGAAGCTTCAAAGTAAGTTTTTAAATGGTTTTATAGTATCTGTGCATATTATTCTTTATAGTAGTGTCTATTACATGCAGTTATATTAAAATTGGTGTACACTGTCCCTTTAAGCAGATAATGAAAAAACATTCTGATGGACAACTCTCTTCTCCAATTACACAGGAACAGATGTCACTCCTGGTTTCCAGCATCGCATATAACCCCATGAGAGTGGCGGCCTGCCGCTTTTGATAAAGCATGTGAGGGCGAAATGCGTCAAGGGGTTGTGGGATTTATGGGTAATTTTAATAGACTATAAACAATCAATAAATACTCAGTGTATTTGATATCGGCCATGGTCGAATTAATTCACATGTCTAAGCACTACATGAACTAGCACACAATATCCCACTGGTTAATAGCCCTGTATTATTTTGGCTGAATGTCTGTATTATCAGTATCTATTCAGATTGTTACTATATAATGTTTTACTTAATTGAAATCTGGGCAACTTGCCAATATAATTGTGTTTCTGATGTTAATACAAACATAATAATATTGATGCTAGAATTCCATCTGAGCAAATCACCAGAACCTCAGCTTGCTCCTTTACACAGACAATAACTGATGATGATTGTAGCTTAATTTGTTTGAATATCATTACTAATTGAGACACCAATATACTATAACATTATAATCACAGCCCAGTGTGTATATATATATTAGGAGCATTTATTTGTTAGATACATTTCAATACACTGTTATAATCAGTATGTAAAACAAAGTGTAATCCATTGAATCTGCTAGTGCTTTATTTGATATAAACACTGCTGTTAAAGGTTATATGGTATTTACTTAAAGGAATATGAAACCCAATTTTTTATTTAATTATTCAGATAGAACATACAATTTTTAACAACTTTCCAATTGACTTCTATTATCTAATTTGCTTCTTTCTTTTGGTATCATTTGTTGAAAAGCATATCTAAATCGGCTCAGTAGCTGCTGATTTCTGGCTGCACATAGATGTCTTGTGTGCTTGGCTCACCCATGTGCATTGCTATTTCTTCAACAAAAGTTATCTAAAGAATGAAGCAAAATAGATAATAGAAGTTAAAAGAAATATTTTGGGCTACATGTCCCTTTAAAGGGACATTCTAATAAAAACTAAACTTTCATGATTCAGATAGGGCATGCAATTTTAAACAACTTTTCAATTTATTTTATAATCAAAAATTTGCTTTGTTCTCTTGCTATTCTTTGTTGAACGCTAAACATGGGTAGGCTCATATGCTAATTTCTAAGCCCTTGAAGGCCACCTCTTATCTCAGTGCATTTTGACAGCTTTTCACAGCTTTTCACAGATAGGCAGTGCTAGTTCATGTATGCCATATAGATAAGATTGTGCTCGTGCCCATGGAGTTGCCTATGAGTCGGCACTGATTGGATAAAATACAAGTCTGTCAAAAGAACTAAAATAAGGGGCAGTCTGCAGAGGTTTAGATACAAGGTAATCACAGAGGTAAAAAGTGTATTAATATAACAATGTTGGTTGTGCAAAACTGGAGAATGGGTAATTAAGGGATTATCTTTCTTTTTAAGCAATAACAATTCTGGAGTAGATGGTGCTGTGGTATTTCTATTACATTTGATGGAATGCATTAGCCATTTCTAGTGGTGCCACTTCCCGTTACATTATTTTTCTAATTATCTGGCCAGTGTTTTTCCACCAAGGGTTACAATTCTATAAGCAACTCCCTGTGTTCATTATTCTTCAAATTCCCAGCTGCTGCTTATCGCCCAGACGTGAGATCCATTCAGAAAATAATTACTTGCTGAATCCATGTGCGAGTCGCATTTAAATAGCTGCACTATCTTAACAGACTGACTTTAGCATATGAACCAGTCTACTTAAAGGGACACTGAACCCAAATATTTTCTTTTGTGATTCAGATAGAGCATGAATTTTTAAGCAACTTTCTAATTTACTCCTATTATCAAATTTTCTTTATTCTCTTGGTATCTTTATTTGAATCTAAGTTTAGATGCCGGCCCATTTTTGGTGAACAACCTGGGTTGTCCTTGCTGATTGGTGGAAAAAAATCCATCCACCAATCAAAAAGTGCTGTCCAGAGTCCTTAACCCAAAAAAGCTTAGATGGCTTTTATTTCAAATAAAGATAGCAAGAGAACGAAGAAAAATTGATAATAGGAGTAAATTAGAAAGTTGCTTAAAATTGCATGCTCTATCTGAATCACAAAAGACAAAAAAATAACATTTTCTTAGCTGTGCCAGAGAAGTCTGGGGTAGAAAACCCAATGCATTTAAAGGGATATGTAACCCAATTGTTTTATTTTATGATTCAGATACAGCAGCAATTTTAAACAACTTTTTAATTTACTCCTATTATCAATTTTTCTTTATTCTCTTGGTATCTTTATTTGAAAAAACATGTAAGCTTAGGAGCCGGCCCATTTTTGGTTTAGCACCTTGGTAGCGCTTGCTGATTGGTGGCTACATTAAGCCACAGCCATAGTAAATATACAGGATAGTTCCAATATGTGACCAATATGGATACTTATACTGTCCTCAAAATATGTGATCTAATGTCTCTTAGAAGTACAAATATAAAACCCTGTATCAGAGGCTATGATGGTAACTCACAATGTTTCCACAGAAGTTCCTCCACTCTATGTACTGACTTAGGGCGTGATCACATATTTGGTGACGGGCGCAACACCAAGCATCACCAATTTTTAGTCTAATTGAGCGATCACATATACGGCGTATATTTTATACGTCGGCCACAGTTTTTACTCCCATTAACTAACATAGAACTGGCATCGCCAGTCTGCATCACAAATGCAGCACAAGGTCTTACTTGCGCAGTATGGAGATATTTTACTCCATTTTCATCTCGCCACACATAGGCAGGCGCAGCAACCCTTACGCTTAGTAAAAAAGTACCGTAACTCCCTAGAAGTCTTAACAAACACCTAACGCATGTGCAATATCAACCACTAAACCGCCATCCCTCCACATCGCAAACTACCTAATAAACATATTAACCCATAAACTGCTATCCCCCCATATCCCAAACTACCTAATAAATGTATTAACCCCTAAACTGCCATCCCCCCACATCGCAAACTACCTAATAAATGTATTAACCCCTAAACCGCCATCCTTTAAAGGGGACTTTTGTAGGGCATTGCCCGAAATTTAACAACTCTTTTGTCAATAAAATAAACCAAACTTTACAAACCGCCCACCCCACCAAAATAAAAAAAAACTAACTTAAAAAAAACCCTTATCTACCCATTGCCTTGAAAAGGGCATTTGTATGGGCATTGCCCCTAAAAGGGCATTCAGCTCTTTTACAGCCCATAAAAATAAAAAAAGCCCTAATCTAAAAAATAAAACCCCATATATCTGATGCACAACATAACTGGTGTTCCACACTCTACTGCTCATCCTAACTTGTGCCTCACATTGTCCCTCATTATAACTGATATCTCTTCTTCATAATAACTTCACAATCCTCAGTCAGTTGGTGGGTGGTCTCTCCCTGGCCTGTTTCAGTCTGCCCATTATTTCATACACTTTTGCCTCACTTTTTACCTCACCTTGTAATACTGATATATAGGCTTATTGTATTTCCCTTCCTCTATACAAATGACTTGGGTCAGAGGGTAGAATATTGTCACTTTAATTAAAGCCAGTAAGTGAAATCAAATGATCTCTAACCCATAGGCTAATCCTTACAGATAAACCTGAAATAATTAAGTGCAATGCTTGGAACAATTTCTGAAGCAGCCTCTAAATCAGATTTTTGTTTTGGGAATTTAAAAGGAAAACAGCCTTGAGAAACAGTTCTTAGAATATTGCTGGAATTTGTAAAAGCATAGCAGTATGTGTTGGGTATGTAAATCTACGTACTATTTCAATGACTTTTCTTACATTGTAACTCAGCTTCCCTGTCATCAACTTATTCATAATGCAGTCAATATGAAAGCATAAAACGCCTTTCTGTCTGCGCCACTTTTTTATAGTACAGCCATTGCTCTTTTAAAAGCATAAGAATTTAGTTTTCTGAAGAAAACAGATTGTTTTTTTGTAAAGATGAGCTAGGTCACCCCATAGCAATTTCCACGTATTTGTAACGCTATTCATTAGACAAGCTTTTTTATATTTCCTGTTTAACACACTGAAAACCGGACCTATGAAACCATTATAGTATTCTACGCTTTATGCTTATAATGTTATGCACCAAAACCCAATTTAATGATCTTGTATTACTCTTAAAAATAGTCATCTTTATTAAAGGGACAAACTACACCAGGATTTTTATTGTTTAAAAATATATATTATCCCTTTATTACCCATTCCCCAGTTTTGCATAAGCAACACAGTTATATTAAATTGCTTTTTACCTCTGTGATTACCTTGTATCTAAGCTTCTGCAAGCTGACCCCTTATTTCAGTTCTTTTGACAGACTTGCATTTTAGTCAATTAGTGCTGACTCCTAGGTAACTCCACAGGCGTGAGCACAATGTTATCTATATGGCATACATGAGCTAACGCCCTCTAGTTATGAAAAAAATGACTATCCTTTTAAATCTCTTAATATATTATACTATTTCTTCCAGGTTTGTATAGCTGCCCGCCAGAGGAGAGCTTGGGGCGGATAGGGGCGAATACGTCCCCCCCTGTCCACCACGGGTTGCTTAATTGAGCCCACTGTGTCTATCTTTTGTTTGATTTTTTTTAAAAGATGTTTATCCTGGTTGCTTGATCTGCAGCAATTCAAATGGAGCAGCCTTCAACAAAGGGATTTAATATTTACCAGACAATACTGAATATTTTTCATAAACTGTGGTAGTTTGTGCATAGTCTTTATATATTGGTGAAACTGTCTATATTGGTGCCGCTTATTGACGCTTTTTGTTTGTGCCTATAATTGTGTATATATATATATATATATATATATATATATATATATATATATATATATATACTTAGTGGTATAGTAATAATAATTAAAGTAAAGAAGAAAATGTATTTGCTCACCAAAAGAGAAACCACTTTGCAGCTATATGTCCAGTTGAGATCTCAGATCAGATGTGCTGGTACCTACAACCTCATTATGCCACCATATCTCCATGTGAGGCCTCATATGAAATGCATGTGCCGTATAGACCCTAACCTGCCAGCTGCATGCCCACGTGAAATCTCAGATCAGATTCTTCCTTCTGTTACTAGTGGTCCTATTGATCTGCATGTGGGCACCTACACAGCAACCAGGACATTATATGCACAGGATGGAAGTCTGAATTGCATAAGGAAAAGTGGCTACATCAACATTATCAATAGTATACTAAGTGGACTGTGGGCAGATTCCATTGTTTTTTTTGTGGGTCCTTTGCACCTGCTGCACTCACTACGCTAGTGTTCTGCCCCTGATTCATTGTTCAGTAATTAGTAGATTATATATATTATCATATAGACTACACAAGTAGAACAGGGTGTTTTTAAGCTTGAGAGTAGAAAATATTATAGCGCCAAGAAGATATTCTATAAAACTAAAATACACACGCTCCTCTGAAATCTCCTAATTAGATTCAAAGTGATAATAGTATAAAAGGAGAGCGCCTTACTCCAAAGTAGGTTAAAGTGTATATAAATTAAATTTAATGATATAAAAAAATAACAGATGAGCATAAAAAATACATGTCAGGGATACCAGACAGCTAAGGCTACCCCTCCACCCCCCTACAACCTCACCCCTGTTGTTTCTCAGTAGTTTTGGGCTCCTCAGAGCAACCACAATCCCTGGAAGCTTTGGTTTGCTTGTCTTGTGAAAAGCTGGTGTATGACCAGGTAAACCTTCCTAGGCTGGCCGGGCCCCTGGAACTCCCGGTCGGCCGCCTCACCACGGACACCCGCCTAACCCCTCTCACGCTGTCCAGGCTCCTGGAACTCCCAGTCGGCCACAGGAGAGCAGGACACCCGCTAACTTTACCCCTGGTCGCTCCAGCAACCATGTGCACCAGAGCTCCGCTCTTTTGGGGATTAGTAGCCCCTATGGAGGACAAGAGGTGGGGAATTACCGGAGGGGAGCTGCTTGGGAACCGGGGGTTTTGGACACCCCTACCCCATAACTTCAATGGGCTGTATCTCCAGTCCCTAATAACGCATAATGCTGCTATTTGGACTGCGGCATCTGGGGACTGAGAAGTACCGCCGCTCCCCCGGGATCACCCCAAAACTGTCACCACTGTGTCCTGGGATTCTGTGGGACTATGGTTGCTATGGAGGCGCCGATCAGTCTGGAGGGGCGGGAATGGCGGGAAAACTGTGGCATTTTCTCCCTGTTTTATCAAGATTTGTGTGTGTATAAAAGATGTGTGTTTGTCCCAATAAAGTCAGTTCCTGTTTCACCTGAATGCTAGTCTGTCTAGTTATTTGGGTGAGCTCCAGCTAAAATCACTTTCCTGGCCTACATAGCAGCCTGTTCCAGGCAAAGGAAGGACCCTCTGCCAGAGCTACCCAGTCTAGGTAGCTGGAGTCTGCCACAGGGTGGGACACAGAGTACTGGTGCTGTCGGGCATCAGTGGTGGCTACAGGCTGTGGTCACTTGCCAGCTACATAGCTGCTGTCGGCAGGGAGGAAGCAGGACCCATTTGGCGGAGCTACCCTGTCAGGGTAGCCGGGGTATCCGTCACAATACATATCATAAAATAATAAATCAGAAGGATCTCAAGGAAAAAAGAAAGAAATGGTACAAGAATAATGTCCAAATGATTGTGTCCAATCACCTAGATTTAGAGTTTTGCATTAGAAGGGGTGCATTAGCTACGTGTGTTTTCCCCCCCCACACCTTTTAAACAACGCTGGTATTTAGAGTTCTCTGAAGGGCTGCGTTAGGCTCCAAAAAGGGAGCGTAGATCATATTTACCGCCACTTCAACTCTCAATACCAGCGTTGCTTAAGGACGCGTCCAGCTTCAAAAACATGCTTGTGCAGGATTCCCCCATAGGAAACAATGGGGCAGTTTGAGCTGAAAAAAAACCTAACACCTGCAAAAAAGCAGCGTTCAGCTCCTAACGCAGCCCCATTGTTTCCTATTGGGAAACACTTCCTAAGTTTGCACCTAACACTCTAACATGTACCCCGAGTCTAAACACCCCTAACCTTACACTTATTAACCCCTAATCTGCCGCCCACGCTATCGCTGACCCCTGCATTTTATTATTAACCCCTAATCTGCCGCTCCGTACACCGCCGCAACCTACATTATCCCTATGTACTCCTAATCTGCTGCCCCTAAGATCGCCGACCCCTATATTATATTTATTAACCCCTAATCTGCCCCCCCAACATCGCCACTACCTTACCTACACTTATTAACCCCTAATCTGCCGACCGGACCTCGCCGCCACTATAATAAATGTATTAACCCCTAAACTGCCTCACTCCCGCCTCAAAAACCCTATAATAAATTTTATTAAACCCTAATCTGCCCTCCCTAACATCGCCGACACCTAACTTCAAGTATTAACCCCTAATCTGCCGAGCGGACCTCGCCGCTACTATAATAAATGTATTAACCCCTAAAGCTAAGTCTAACCCTAACACTAACACCCCCCTAAGTTAAATATAATTTTTATCTTACGAAATAAATTAACTCTTATTAAATAAATTATTCCTATTTAAAGCTAAATACTTACCTGTAAAATAAACCCTAATATAGCTACAATATAAATAATAATTATATTGTAGCTATTTTAGGATTTATATTTATTTTACAGGCAACTTTGTATTTATTTTTACCAGGTACAATAGCTATTAAAAAGTTAATAACTATTTAATAGCTACCTAGTTAAAATAATTACAAAATTACCTGTAAAATAAATCCTAACCTAAGTTACAATTAAACCTAACACTACACTATCAATAAATTAATTAACTAAACTATCTACAATTATCTACAATTAAATCAACTAAACTAAATTACAAAAAAAACAAACACTAAATTACAAAAAATAAAAAAAGATTACAAGAATTTTAAACTAATTAAACCTACTCTAAGCCCCCTAAAAAAATAACAAAGCCCCCCAAAATTAAAAAAATGCCCTACCCTATTCTAAAATAAAAAGTTTACAGCTCTTTTACCTTACCAGCCCTTAAAAGGGCCTTTTGCGGGCATGCCCCAAAGAAAACAGCTCTTTTGCATTTAAATAAACATACAATACCCCCCCCCAAACATTACAACCCACCACCCACATACCCCCTAATCTAACCCAAACACCCTTAAAAACCTAACACTAAGCCCCTGAAGATCTCCCTACCTTATCTTCACCACTCCGGGTATCACCGATCCGTCCAGAAGAGGGTCCAAAGTCTTAATCCTATCTGGCAAGAAGAGGTCCAGAAGAGGGTCCGAAGTCTTCATCCTATCCGGCAAGAAGAGGACATCCGGACCGGTAGACATGTTCATCCAGTCGGCGTCTTCTATCTTCATCCATCCGGCGCGGAGCGGGACCATCTTGAAGCAGCCGATGCGGATCCATCCTCTTCTTCCGGCGACTCCCGACGAATGAAGGTTCCTTTAAGTGACGTCATCCAAGATGGCGTCCCTCGAATTCCGATTGGCTGATAGGATTCTATCAGTCAATCGGAATTAAGGTAGGAAAAATCTGATTGGCTGATTGAATCAGCCAATCAGATTCAAGTTCAATTGGATTGGCTGATCCAATAAGCCAATCAGATTGAGCTCACATTCTATTGGCTGATCGGGCGTTTTTTTAAGGGGTGTTTGAGTTAGATTAGGGGTATGTGGGTGGTGGGTTGTAATGTTGGGGGGGTATTGTATGTTTATTTAAATGCAAAAGAACTGTTTTCTTTGGGGCATGCCCCACAAAAGGCCCTTTTAAGGGCTGGTAAGGTAAAAGAGCTGTTAAATTTTTATTTTAGAATAGGGTAGGGCATTTTTTTATTTTGGGGGGCTTTGTTATTTTTTTAGGGGGCTTAGAGTAGGTGTAATTAGTTTAAAATTCTTGTAATCTTTTTTATTTTTTGTAATTTAGTGGGATTTTTTTTGTAATTTAGTTTAGTTGATTTAATTGTAGATAATTGTAGATAGTTTAGTTAATTAATTTATTGATAGTGTAGTGTTAGGTTTAATTGTAATTTAGGTTAGAATTTATTTTACAGGTAATTTTGTAATTATTTTAACTAGGTAGCTATTAAATAGTTATTAACTATTTAATAGCTATTGTACCTAGTTAAAATAAATACAAAGTTGCCTGTAAAATAAATATAAATCCTAAAATAGCTACAATATAATTATTATTTATATTGTAGCTATATTAGGGTTTATTTTACAGGTAAGTATTTAGCTTTAAATAGGATTAATTTATTTAATAAGTTAATTTATTTTGTTAGATAAAAATTATATTTAACTTAGGGGGGTGTTAGTGTTAGGGTTAGACTTAGCTTTAGGGGTTAATACATTTATTATAGTAGCGGCGAGGTCCGGTCGGCAGATTAGGGGTTAATACTTGAAGTTAGGTGTCGGCTATGTTAGGGAGGGCAGATTAGGGGTTAATACTATTTATTATAGGGTTTTTGAGGCGGGAGTGAGGCGGTTTAGGGGTTAATACATTTATTATAGTGGCGGCGAGGTCCGGTCGGCAGATTAGGGGTTAATAGTGTAGTTAGGTAGCGGCGACGTTGGGGGGGCAGATTAGGGGTTAATAAATATAATATAGGGGTCGGGCAATGTTAGGGGCAGCAGATTAGGGGTACATAGGGATAATGTAGGTTGCGGCGGTGTGCGGTCGGCAGATTAGGGGTTAAAAATTTTTATTAGAGTGGCGGTGATGTGGGGGGACCTCGGTTTAGGGGTACATAGGTAGTTTATGAGTGTTAGTGTACTTTAGAGCACAGTAGTTAAGAGCTTTATGAACCGGCGTTAGCCCATAAAGCTCCTAACTACAGCCTTTCCATGGGCGTTAGGAGTCTTGTCGGTAGAGGGTCTACCGCTCACTTCAGCCAAGACTCTAAATACCAGCGTTAGAAAGATCCCATTGAAAAGATAGGATACACAATTGACGTAAGGGGATCTGCGGTATGGAAAAGTCGCGGCTGGAAAGTGAGACCCTTACCTGCGGCCAAAACCAGCGTTAGGACCCCCAAACGCTGGTTTGGACGGCTAACGCAGAACTCTAAATCTAGGTGAATGTATTTAAAGGTCTGTCTCAATATATGTCTATGCAATGTGGAAAGGTATCTAAAAATAGAAAATATAAAAAAATATAATGATGAGTGGATTAGCCTGAACGTGAGTCCAAAAAGCAAGTCCAAAAATGATATGTGTCCAAAAAATAATATATATATATATATTATATATATATATATATATATATTATATATACACACAGTATATTTATTTATTTATATATATATATATATATATATATATATTTATATATATATATATATTGTAGTGTGTGTGTGTGTGAAAATAAAAAATACAAATTGTGACTGGGTAAGAGGTGATATATCCCAAATTAAAGGGACATTATACACTAGATTTTTCTTTGCATAAATGTTTTGTAGATGATCCATCTATATAGCCCATAAAGTTTTTTTGTAAAAAAAAAAAGTATAGTTTTGCTTATTTTTAAATGACATTGTGCTGATTTTCAGACTCCTAACTAAGCCACAAAGTTTTAGGAGAATACTGATGTATACTTACTCCAGTTTGTGCAAAGGGTCTTTTCATATACAGAGGAAGGGGGAGGGGCAGTATTGCTTTTTTTTTGCTATAGAACACTTTCACTGAGTGTCACAGATAACCGTTTCAACAGAGCTAAACTGGGAGCTGGAAGTATTTTATACTTTATTTTTAGATCAGTATCTGTGCATATTATTCTTTTTTTAGTACTGTCTATTACATGCAGTTATATGAAAATTTGTGTATACTGTCCCTTTAAGTGAGTGATATCCTCGGGTGTCTTCAAAGGAAGATAAGTATCTTTCAAGCTCCCTGTGTACCTCTGAGCATCTACTATATTTTACTTGTTTGTACATAAAATATTGCATTGTGCAGAGTATGTGTATACCACCTGTATCTAGAACTATAAATGTGATTATAAACAATAAAGTACTCTGGGGTTTAATCAACAGAGAAGCCTAATTAAAATGACTCTAGTCAAAACCACAAACTTGTTCTTTCTCTGCAGCTCTTATTGGCACAAAGAATTCACCCTTACATAAAGCCTAAATTGCAAGTAAAATCATTTACTCTGGAGCTCAGGCATCTGACAGATGTGGTCACAAAGGACCAGCTCTCTTCTTGTGGCCGAAATCTGCTAAACACCAGCTTTTATGGTTTGAAAATGTGATTGATGATTAGCAGGAACATAACGCGCAGGAGAGCAACGCATGTGGGTGCAGATGAGATGCTGGATTCGGAGAAGAGAGATTGAACTGTCACACAACCTTTATAGCTTTTATATCTTCCATGAACGTGCCCAGTGTCATCAGTAACCTTGTGAGCAGTGTTTGTGTAGCTGCAGCAATGTTCCCACAGACAAAGTTGTCAAAACATTGTTACTACAATAAAAATATAATCTGTCTCTATGGGTCTGAAAGAAAGAATAAAATGGTCCATCTCTGTCTAGTACTTTAGAGGAATATAGGGTATGTATGGTGGGTTCTTTCTCTTCTAACCACCATTAAACAAAAAATATATTTAACTTGGCTGCCACAGATGTCCAACATTGCACTTCAGCACTTTTCTAGCAATCAGGGGGTTAATGGCTGAATATGTTTAAAGGGACAGTCTACCTTAGAATTGTTATTGTTTTAAAAGATAGATAATCCCTTTATTACCCATTCCCCAGTTTTGCACAGCAGACACAGTTATATTAATATACTTTTTACCTCTGTGATTATCTTGTATCTAGGAACCTTCTCCCAACCCCCTGATCACATGACTGTGACTGTTTATTATCTATTGTCTTAAATTTAGCATTGTTTTGTACTAAATCTTAAATAATCCCCTGTGCCTGAACACAGTGTTATCTATATGGCCCACGTGTACTTTCTGTCTCTTTGTGTTAAAAAGAGATTTAAAAAGCATGTGATAAGAGGCAGCCCTCAAAGGCTTAGTAATTAGCATATGAGCCTACCTATGTTTAGTTTAAACTAAGAATACCAAGAGATAAAAGCAAATTTGATGATAAAAGTAAATTGGAAAGTTGGTTAAAATTAAAAGTCCTATCTGAATAATGAAAGTTTAATTAATACTAGACTGTCCCTTAATTCTTAAAGTCCATTAATAGCTCTGTCATTTTTAACCTATCTGCAATATTTTGCTTTCCCTTATGGTAACCAGGAGATTAAAATCTTGTTCCATTCTAATTTTTAAATGCATAAACTAGTTCTCTAGTATGCTAACAGCAGTGATATGTTTGGCTGGGGCGGAACTACCATAGCAGCCAGTCTATACACAGGCATGTGCATATGTGGTCATTATCTGTGTATATATACTCATCATCATTACACTGGGTAGAATTAGGGTTGCCACCTCAGCCATGTTTCCCTGGACGCTTATGAGTTACACATACTGCAGGGTGTGCAGGGAGAAACATGTATTGTGTATCTGGACAGCACTATTCATATTCCTCTCTGCACACCTGCAGCATGTGTAACTCATAAGTGTTCTGTATTTTAAGGGACGAGTGGCAACCCTAGAATATTCAGCAGTTTATAGATACTCACCTCATTATACAATGTAGCATGTTCACTATTAGTGTATAGATATTCCGTCATTATACAGCACAACATATTCATCAGAATACACATATACGCATCATATTTATACAGAGCAGTGTACTTATCAGAGTATAGTAGTATAGAAACTCACATTATTATACAGCAAATTGAATAAATACTAAATATCATGATGAAGTGCAGCATGCTCATTATTAGTATTTATATACAGAAAAGGGGCCGTACAGTGTTAGCCAGTGTATTCAAAGAAAATAAAAATCTTTTTGTAAGAAAGTATGTAAAGTGATATACAGGTAGGCTGACCATATTGCCGCTTTAAAAAGGGACACATATGAAAAATACATATGTCAGGGCTGTTTTCAGGGCTGTTTAGAGAAATGGTTTTGTATAAGAACCCTCACATATGTATTTTCAAATGTGTTCCTTCTTTAAAGCGGCAATATGGTCAGCCTATATACAGGTAATACCTTTAATAGCTAACTAATAGCTATTACCTGTATAATTGCAAGTTTTTATTAGGTAACACCTGCATATCACTTGTTATTTCCTTACAAAAGGATTTTTATATATATAGTAATGAAATCCAAAAACGCACGGATTTACAATCAGAAAAGTGTGTTTATTAGTGAGACTTCGGGAATGTGCTGAAGGAACGTCACTAATAAACACACTTTTCTGACTCTAAATTCTATGAGTGCTAGGTTTCCGTTCCTGTACATGCTTCGATTAGCAGTGCACCCGGGTAGCTACCCACAGATGAAATACACTCACAGCTTTATATATATATATATATATATATATATATATATATATATATATTATATATACAGGTGGCCCTCTTTTTACTACAGTTCAATTTACAACAGTTTCAGAATAACAACCTTTTTTTCCAGTCATGTGACTGCTGTTCCGAAAAGTATTGAGAAGCAGTGCATTTATTAAATAGCCAGTAGGTGGAGCTGTCCGCTTGTGTTGCAGCAAAGCAAGCAAGCTGAAATTAATCAGTTTTAACCAGACCTGAGCTATCGAGCAGATTTCAAAGGAACAAGATCTTCCTGTCTATAAATCAGTCCAGATTGGAATGAATAGAAAGAACTGTTTGCAGAAAAATGCAAGTGAAGTCTGTGTTGTGTGATTATTTTATTAGGTTTATAATGCTGTTTAGCAAATGTTTTTGTTCATTTAACTTAGTTTAATTATATATTCTGTTGTTGTGTGATTATTTTATAAGGTTTATAATGCCTGTTTAGCATTTAAAGTCTTCATTTCAAAGCTTTAAAAATAATGCATTAGGTTGTTACTTATGACAATTTTGAGAGGGGCCTGGAACCTATCTCCCTCACTTCTTATTGATTACATTATAAACTGGGTTTCAATTTACAACGGTTTCGATTTACAAACCATTCCTTCTGAACCTAACCCTGGCGTAAACTGAGGGCTACCTGTATACTAATATTATATATATAATATATATATATTTATATATATTACAAACACACACTCAAATAATTATACAGAGAAGCAAGCATGTATATTATTACTATTGCTTATTACTAAGTTGCCTTTGGGACAGAAATCATTTTTGTACTGGGCCTGCAGGTCTGCTACTGGTGTTCCAGAGAGGGGTTAATAAAGGGACATTCCAGTCAAAACTGAAATGAGCATTAATGGATCTCAATTTTAAGCAGAAGCTATCAGTGCCTTTAGCGTGAGCTTTCACTGTGCACATGAAACATATCTAAATACAGTTGATGCAACAGCCTATTGAAACAGTGTATCTGCTCAGAGAGCTTGTTGGTGCTTTGTATTGTGCTTGCAACAAATGAGTTAACATGATACAAATTGTGAAGCAGACACACTGTTTATAATGCTGCTGCACAAGCATGTTTATATCTGCTTCATGTGCACATGCAAAGTATAACCTCCACTAAAAAACAATGATAGCTCTTGTTTCTGTTCAAAAGTAAAATGCATTGAAGTGCATTTCCATTTTGTCTGGAATATCCCTTTAAGAGTGTGCAAATGCCCCACCCCAATTATATTCTAAGAATAAGTACTCAATTGAGTTACATTTTTTTATGCCAATGAGTTACCATTATTACACTCCCTGTTATTATTGTTGCAGGGCTATGATAGCATGTTTAAAGGGACATGAACCCAATTTTTTTCTTTCATGATTTAGAAAGAGCATACAATTATAAACAACTTTCTAATTTACTTCTATATCTATTTTGCTTCATTCTCTTGATATTCTTTGCTGAAAAGCATATCTAGATATGCTTAGTAGCTGCTGATTGGTAGCTGCACATAGATGCCTCCTGTGATTGGTTCACCTGTGCATCGCTATTTCTTCATTAAAGTATATCTAAAGAATGAAGCAAAATTAGGTAATAGAAGTAAATTGGAATGTTGTTTAAAATTATATTCTCTACCTTAATCATGAAAGAAAATGTTTGGGTATAGTGTCCCTTTAAGGGGTCCTGTTAGAATTAAAGGGACATTGTACACTAGATTTTTCTTTGCATAAATGTTTTGTAGATGATCCAGTTATATAGCCCATTGGGGGTGTTTTTGTAAAAATCTTTAGTTGTGTCTATTTTCAAATACCATTGTACTGACTTTCAGACTCCTAACCAAGCCCCAAAGTTTTATATATATACTGATGTATACAGACTTCAGGTTGCTACTGTTTGTATAATGGGTCTTTTCATATGCAGGGGAGGTTCTGCTTTCAGCCCCTTTCAGTGGGTGTCCCAGCCTAACCTCATTGACAGAGCTGTAAATTTTTAAAAGGTTTTATGCTGGATTTTTATATCAGTATCTGTGCATATTTTTCTTTTATAGTAGTGTCTGATTACATGCAGTTAAATGAAAATTGGTTGTACACTGTCCCTTTAACTATGACAATTACAAATGAGTAGTTGAAGGTGAAAATAATTTTAAAAATGTTCATGTTATTTTAAAACCCTGCTTTTTGTTCATAGTCAAAATCTGTACATAGACAGCCATATTACAGAGCTGTAATGGTATTAAGTTTCCCCCTTTTGAAGTAATCACAGTTGCTGTTTTGAAAAGTTAATTTTACTGTTTGTACATAGCAAGGGACGTTAGTAACATTTTAAAAGCTAATTTCTTTCTAGGACATAACTGTACTAATGAGAGAGACCCGTTTAAGGGCTGATTTCCTGCTAAGATAATAATGTACTAATAACATTCAGTATCATTTGTTGTATGTCACCAGCAGGTACAATACTCTGTTAGGTTACAATAATGTAACATACACAGGTCCCTGTCACTGCTGTCTGGTAAAGGTATCAGGGAATAGCACAGTGATATATCCTGCAGCGCCATCTAGTGGACGCTGTGCCATGAAACCTCAGTCAGTGGTAGAAGGAATGCCAGTCAGTGTGACTGCTCACACACAGACTACAGGAGCCTCTCCCTCTGTTTCTCTACCAGTCCTCAAGCTCAGCCTGCAGCAAAGATACTATAACATATTTAGGTCCCCTCCTCAAAGACTTATGAATGAAGTATGACTGCAGGAGGAAGGAACCTGCTGAGATATCTCACACAGGTGAGGAATCTCTCTTCAAACTGGGACTTAGGGCTACTGAGAGGTCTCAGCTGTATGTAATAAAAACAGGGAAATCTAGGGAACTACAACAAAACAAGGTCAACAGGACTGGTCCATATATGCGCTAATATCTCACCCGGTCCTTGTTTAGAGAGGAACTGCAGGAAAACAAGTTTGATTGAGACGTTTGGCTCCCTCATCCTACATATAATAATGAAATGACTATGCTGTAATGACCACTGAACATGTTTGCTATCTTATGATATTTTTAGGAGTGAGAGGGGGGTGAAAGCCTCAGGGGGGAGGAGGGACTGAAACAGGAGGCCACCTCTGCCTTCTCATCTATTACAGTGCAGCTTCTAGTGAGAAGTGCTCAAACCAAACCAGAAGAACCCTCCATATAGTGTGCAGGGGAGATGCTCCACCAGGGGACCCTACATTACTACTGGTCGCAGTAATTGGAACTTCTACTCTTCACTGGACATGGAAATTTGTTTTTAACCAATGACTCCTGGAATAACTTTAGCCTGGAGAAAAATGGCCACCTGGGGCAACTTCAGCCTGAGAACAGAATCAGGGCAACCGCACAAGGGACCCTTTAAAAAGGAATGAAGAGGTGGCGAAGGTGGAGGTGACAGTGTTGGCTATCATCCTTTTTCTTGCCCTGGCTGGGAATATTTGCGTCCTTATTGGGATTCACATAAACAGACATAAGCACTCCCGTATGTACTTCTTTATGAAGCACCTCAGCATTGCAGATCTGGTGGTTGCCTTGTTTCAGGTTCTCCCCCAGCTCATATGGGATATCACCTTCAGGTTCTATGCTCCAGACTTTCTCTGCAGGGTGGTGACTTACCTACAGGTGGTGGGTATGTTTGCCTCCACATACATGCTCCTACTGATGTCAGTGGACAGGTGTCTAGCCATTTGCCAACCCCTCAGATCCCTGCACCGGAGGTCAGACTGTGTCTATGTCCTGCTCACCTGGATCCTGAGCGGTCTACTGAGCATCCCTCAGATCCATATATTTAAGCTTGTGGATGTAGGGAATGGGGTTTATGACTGCAATGCGGACTTTATCTTGCCCTGGGGTCCCAGAGCTTACATCACATGGATAACCTGCACCGTGTACATCATCCCTGTGATGATTCTTAGTGTGTGTTATGGTCTAATCAGCTTCAAGATCTGGCAGAACATCCGGCTAAAGACGGTATGTGAGAGCAACTTGAAGATGAGTTCCAACCGGAGAGCCACACTTTCCAGGGTCAGCAGTGTGAGACTCATATCCAAAGCCAAGATCAGGACAGTGAAGATGACCTTCATCATCGTGTTGGCTTATATCGTATGCTGGACACCCTTCTTTCTGGTGCAGATGTGGTCAGTGTGGGGTGACCCTCCAAAGGATGGTAAGAGACACTTGCTGGGGTTTCTATCAAATATCAAGGGAAATAAATCAGAGGGGAAACAGCTGACTTGTTTAAATTATGTTTCTCCCAAAATTTACTTTTTTTTTCATGAGTAGGTTCCCACTAGACTGATTTACTGTATATTTAGCAAACTCAGAAATTCCAACACAGAGTATTTCTGACTTTAAATACAAGTTTAATTTCACTGTTATTCCCAAAGTTAATAAAACAAAGATAGCTATTCCCACAAGTAAAACAATGCATCTCTTAGCCTGGAGTAAAGTAATATAAATCTATTATTGGTGAGCTAACACTGTTATTAAAGTTTACTGATACATTGTGACCATGAGATAAATAAGATCATTTTGTTGTCTATTAATGTTTTATATTAGTGATTTATTCAGTGATTAGTGTATTATGCATCATCAGAAGAATTAATAAATGTTACTTTGAGATTAATAATTTGTCCTTTCAGAGAAATTAATAAATAATGTTATATGTGAGATTATTAAGTTTTTTTAGTTTGTTTAATTTAGTTTATTAAAGTTTATGTTACCTTAAAGGGATATAAAACTCAAATGTTTATTTCATGATTATTAGAAGATGCAATTTCAAACAACTTTCTAATTTATTTCTATTATCTTTTGTTCTTCATTTCTTTATCTTTTTTTTTTAAAAGAAGGGGAACATAAGCTCAGGAGCGACTTGTCTGGAGCACTATATAGCAGTAGTTTTTCAGTAATGTTATCCATATGCAAGAGCACTAGGTATCACTTCAACAAAGAATACCATGTGAGCAAAGCAAATTTGATAATAGAAGTAAATTGGAAGCATTTTTTTTATTGTATGCTCTGTCTGAATCACAAAATAAAAAGATTGTTTTTCATATCCCTTTAATAGTAATACGGTGTCTGTTGTCCCCATGAGATTAGCATTTTCATGTCATTTTTATGTGACATAATGTTACAGTTGATTGATAACAGAACAGTGTGGGGGTTCTGCTGTTCAGGGGTCTGTTTAGTGTGAGGTTTCTAGTTTAGGGTTTTACAATAGGGAGGATTAGTGTTAACTCTCAGACTGGAACATTTTCTGTAATTGTATTTTTTTATCCTTGGAATAAACTTGTCATCCAGTAGGTTAGTCTGTAATTTCTAATGTTGCTGTGTTACCAAGAAATGAGTAAAGTTTGGTTAGCACAGTTTATGTTTTATGCATTACCAAATGTGATATTTACTTAAAGGGACACTAAACCCATTTTTTTTATTTAATGATTCAGACAGAGCAGCAATTTTATGCAACTTTTTAATTTTCTCCTACTATCAATTTTTATGTGTTCTCTTGCTATCTTTATTTAAAAAGCAGGAATGTGGGGGCGGAGCTTGCCAGCAAAGGGAACAGACGTGTGTACTGGGAGCTCTCTAGTTTAAACTTTTCAATAATGGGTATCTAACTAACTTTATAGTAAGCTACACGGCTGAAAACTCTAGTGATAGGAGATAACTATATTTTGGAATATCCTCCGGAGCAAAAACCCACTATTTTCTGGTTTTGAAGCTTTTTAAGCAACCTTAATTGTTTTGGCCTATAACGCCTGCTGTGATTATATGATCTCGACTCCATATTGCTACTACAAAGCATATTCCCTACAATAACTGCGACATGGCCATGGATGCCGCTCTGCACCACTTTGAAGAGACCATCTGTGAGCTTTTGGAAGACCACTACTCAGAACTGAGCTTACTTCTGGCGCAATTATCCAACGCTGTCTCCACCTCACATGGCATGCAAGATGGCGGTACAATACCAGGACTCTCCATAGATGGACCAAAACCCTCGTTAATGCCCGCTAGATCCCAAAGTCAGCTCCCTCTCCTCACCCGGACAAAGCTGTCTGAAAAATCTGAGACCCATCAGAGAAGTAAACTAAAGGTGCAGCAAACTACGAGCCGCTCACGGCCTCACCATATGGCGACGAAATGCAGGCCACCTGCAGTGATCTACATTCTGACAGAGGGGAGCGCTTTTTCTGGCAGCCCATGCGGCGAACGAACACCTCCTCAGCTGAGAACACTGAGAGCAGCAGAAGCCAGAGGTGTGGAGGTGAACAATCATGCGGCCGATCATAAGGTATGGGAGATTCTATTAGAGCAGTACTGCTGCACCGCACGTACACAACAGACATCATTATTGCCAAAGGTGTTTGAGTTAAATGGGGGGACACTATCCCCTACAAGTATATACCCCGCTGCTACTTGGCAGTTGAGAAAAAGGATGACACTGGTAAATGGGGACACTCACGATATGGAGCCACATGATCTGTACCTTGCCGATCTCACAAAGCCCATTGATCCAGTGCAGCTCTCAGCTGAACCGGGAGCTGAGCGGAGAAAAGCTGCGCAAGGTGGTTCTGAAACGCGATTTGGCTCCTACATCAATCAGCTCATTCCAGCTCAACGGAGATCAGGCTACTTCGTTATCCCTCTCCCTAACAACGCTGACCCCTCTGAGCAGCTGTCAGGCTCGTGTGCTATCCTTTTAAACATCGGCTCCCACAGAATGGGCATTGGATAGACTCAGGTTAATACCCTTCATGCGAGGAAGGTCTGTACTGCCCTATAGGACTTTTCTAAGTATACCCTCATGGTGATTATGCACTTCTCCCTGTTCCAAGGCTTGTTAAAATCTCCTATCTACATAGAGACAATTCTTATAAATATTATTGCAGAGACACTTCTCCTTGATATGTTGCACTATTCCAGTGCGAGCTGGAAAATTTGCGCTTAGACACTAAACCCTTCAAGTCATCTTATTTATGTGAGAATATAGAAAACAACATAATCACATAGGCATAGTAGTCTTCTTAAGTATATAATACTGAATGGTGTCCAACTTATAGATAATAGAGTATTGCATCTTATCCTTTTGTCTCATATGTTGTATCTGAGACAATATTACTATTTTATTACTAATTAAAAAAAAAACATGTGAATACTTTATTTAATGATCCCCTTCTAGAACTAATAGGCACTTAGATAATTACCTGTTACATTACATACAAAAAAAGATATAAGGTCTGTAAAACTATTGAGGCTGATATTTATGATTCCCTGTAGTTAGCCTACATTGCTAGCTTTTATTGACTTGTTCTATACAACTCAGGTAGTGTCTAAAAAACCCTAGAAACTGTATTGAGCCTGAAGGACTGCTATCCTCTTACACTGTTTTATTGCATATTCTCACATTGGGACAAACTTCTGTTCCCCTTTACATGTAAGTTAATCTGTTTTGTGTTTTAAGTTTAGCTAACTTTTATCCCAGTGGTTTTCTCTGGCCATAAGCTATGTGTCTTTCTGTTCTGGAGTATGCCTATAGGTGGTACTTCGCTCCCAAATTGCTGAGCACAAGACTCCATTTACTATGTATACTATCTAACTATACATTTAAGATATATCAAATTAGGCTCCCCTTGGTTTAAAAGTAATTATTCTATATTCCATTCCGCCTACATTGAAAAATTTATATTTTTAGCATAGATGTTTATAATAGCCCTTTAGATGCCCTTGGCAGTTGATCTACATACATATGCTCTTTTAAAGGCTACCCATAGCTTTTGTTACAAATTACTACTCACTATGCTCTTTATATAAGGGATGTACTCATATGCATGTCTTAGTCGTGACCACGTCCTTGACAATCTAACTAGTTTATATGTTTATATTCAGGTTTATAGACACCCCGTGCTGAAGCAGAAATAACATGCTCATACATTTACTTATATTATTTTTATACATTGTTATCTGTGCAAGGGGACTCCCTAGACTTGGTATGACTGTCTGTATTTTTACTAATATATATGTCTGCAATACCCACAAATACTTGAAGCTTTACAATACTGATCTTTTACTAATGCCTGGCTATTACTAGGATACTGTCCCCCATTTTTGCTCAATCTGACCTACTATAACCTAATGAGGGCCCACACGTTTGAATACTTCAGACTGAGGTTTTAGTTTGTTATAATGCTCTGCTATATGGGTGACTTTTCTTTCCTTACTAGCTCAGCAGGCAGTTTGGTTTAATATTAACCCTCCCTGTTATTAGTTATTTTTAGTATACCGGCTATATCACATTATTGAAGATATATGACTAAGCTGCTTACTACTTTAGATGTCTAGGTGTTAAACAATCTAGTTTAAATGTCCAATCGTTATAACCCTAACTACCCCAGTTGAGGAGTGTATAGGTTATACTATATACGTGATATGTTCATTTTTATGTCTTAGACTCCAAATGACCGGGTGTTTGACAATTTAGCTAGTTTATAAACAGGTCCAAAAACACTTTATGCTGAAGCAAAGATAACATACTCATATGAGTGCTTTTAATTGTGGCATACACCGACGGAGTATTTATATATGACTCTCACAATCTTACACTTATATATGGCTCCGCCCCCCCCACCCCTTTTCCTATGCATATAGCGGTGCTTACCCGCTGAATATCCCCCTCCCCCCTATATATCACGGCCCAAGAGTGGCTGGTATTTATGTTAACCCTCCACAGGCTGATATTTTGGTTTTAGGTAATATTTTACTAGAATGTGGAGTTCATATGTTGTAATATAAAAAGAAGTTCTATCTTATCTCGCCTAAGATATTGTCTATCTTCATAACCAGACTTGAAATGTATTTTATCTTGCTGTATGTGCATATTGCTTTCCCAATAATGCCTTTCTATAGACAATGTATTATTCTCTCTGTTATAACTTTTGCCTTAAGGCGAGTGTTTGTTTAGATGTTATATGCTTAAACTTCAATAAAAAAATTATTTAAAAAAAAAAAAAGCAGGAATGTAAAATCTTAGGAGCCGGACCATTTTATGTTCAGCAACGTGGATATTGCTTGCTTATTGGTGGATACAGTTAGCAAACCAATAAGCAAGCATAACCCAGGTTCTCAACCAAAAATAACCCATCTCTTAAGCTTTACATTCCTGCTTTTTAAATAAAGAATGCAAGAGAATGAAGAAAAAAATATAATAGGAGTAAATTAGAAAGTTGCTTAAACTGCATGTTCTATCTGAATCATTCAAGAAACAATGTCCCTTTAAGCTTCCAGTAAGGCTATAGATTTCTTGTACCTGTTTGTTGGTCTGTTTAAAGGGACATAAACCCCCACATTTTTCTTTCATGAATCAGATACAACATTCAATTTTAAACAACTTTCCAATTTACTTCTATTATTTTCTTTCTTTTCTTGTTATCCTTTGTTGAAAAGCAGGAAGGTAAGCTCAGGAGTGTGCACATGTCTGCAGCACTATATGGCAGCAGTTTTTAAACAATATTATACATTAGCAAGAACACTAGAGGGCAGCACTATTTCCTGTCATATATTGCTCCTGACCTGTGCACAGTTTGCACACTACCTATCTAGATATCTCTACAACAAAGAATAACATGAGAATGAAGCAAATTTGATAATAGAAGTAAATTGGAAACGTTTTCAATTGTATTCTCTATCTGAATAATGAAAGAAACATTTTGGGTTTCCTTTCCCTTTAAGACTTAACCTTGTTTTAGATGCTGGTAACTGGTTTGGCGGTGTGAATTTCTTTACAATTTGTACAATTTGAGAGCAACCTCATTGACTGGAAATGCTGAAAATTTGAACTTAATTTGTTGAGTATTTTGGAGTTAGTGTTTTAAAAAAAAAGGAATTTATCTCCTATGACAAACTAATAACAGAAGCTACAGCAAAAACTCATTCTTTATTGTTAGTAAGATATAAAAGTTTAAATTTGCCTGATCTATTATAGAGCGTTAATCAAGACTTGCTCCTTAGCGATTTGGCAGCAGAGGCGTGGGGTTTCTATAATGCTATTTATATATAGGGATGACAATTTCCACTGATACTTTTTAAATAATTTAATACATAATGTCCTATTTAACATGAGAGGATTAGTAACTCTTTCTTTCTGGTCTAGTAACTCTATTGTGACTGGTAAATTATAGTTTTTTTTCCTACTGTGTGTGTGTCTGTTTATCTATCTGTCTAATAAATCTATCAGTATCTCTCTCTATCTAATCTATCAGTATCTATCTATCTATCTATCTATCTATCTATCTATCTATCTATCTATCTATCTATATCAATATATATCAATATCTATCTATCTATCTAGCTATCTATCATTATCTATCTATCTATCTATCTATCTATCTATCTATCTATCTATCTATCATCTATCATTAATCATTATCTATCTAGCTATCTATTTATCTATCATTATCTATCTTTATCTATCTTTATCTATCTATCTATCTATCTATCTATCATCTATCATTATCTATCTATCTATCTATCATTATCTATCTTTATCTATCTTTATCTATCTATCTATCTATCTATCTATCTATCTATCTATCTATCTATCTCTATCTATCTCAATCTAATATCTATCTATCTATCTCTATCTATCTATCTATCTATCTATCTATCTATCTATCTATCACAAAAGTTGAAAGCAGGAATGCACTCCCTACTATCCTTACAACATACCTGTTCTCTGTGTAAATAATCTATAATTGACAAGTTCCCCAGAGGTTGGCTATAATACCTCTTTTTTTGAGGTTTGCAAGATATACAAGAATAAAGCATAGGCTTTATAAACATTAGAGTTCAGTAGGCATGCTACTTTTAGGCAACTATAAGAAATGACACTTCCATCTCTAAATAGACTGACAATACGTATTGGTTTAGTTGTATACACAGGAAAGTGTTTGAGATATAGTAACAACAATTAATAATGTGTAATATGCATAGTAGATTCAGCAACAGTACAATAGGTATCAGTCTACAATAATGTCGCGCCTTTACAAGTAGAACCTCATTTTCTATAGTTTATATTGCATTGGGGTAACTACTATTTAGGACTCTTATGGACCAAATGAGTTTGAGCAGGTATTTTGAGTGGTAGTTACATGAAAGATCTCTTTTGGACCTATTTGTACAAAATGCTATTGGTAGTTACTGAAAGAGTCACTCTTGGACCAATTGAGGGTATAATACCTCTTAACTGGAATAACAGCGCAGGCACGTGGAAATAAAATATAGCTTTTGTTCTAACAATTATTAAAGCGCTCAAATTTCTGTACTAAATCTTTAATGGAGTGTAACAAATATGAAAACTGTTTACTTACATAAATATGGTTCTTATTCCTCAACCAGACCTCAGGTATGTGAAATAAGTGCACCGCTGTTCCAATAACAGTAAACGTCAGGTAACATGGTTGGAACCAGATGTGACTTATGACTAGGGTGACCATATTGCTGCTTTAAAAAGGGACACATATGAAAAATACATATGTCAGGGTTCTTGCAATGGAACATTATTCAAAACATTTCTTTAAACAGCCCTGACAAATGTATTTTTCATATGTGTCCCTTTTTAAAGCAGCAATATGGTCACCCTACTTATGACGTGTTGGGCACTTATTTCACATACCTGAGGTCTGGTTGAGGGATAAGAACAGTATTTAAGTCTTAGCTAACCTCAAGGGTACATGTTAATTTATACATATACTGTGTAAAAAAAATAAAAAAATAAATATATATATATATATATATATATATAGAGAGAGAGAGAGAGAAGAAGGAGGGACAACAAGTGCACAAGACAGGGGTGCCCCTCGTGCAATAAGTCGCTTAAACATGGATATAATCATATAATTAAGCAAATGCACACTCTCGTGATATAGCCTCACTTGTTATGAGGTATATAAACAGCCGGGTTATAAGATGCGTCTCCGTATGGTTTAATTCCTGTGACGTGCGTTGATCCAGTGCAACAGGTCTTCCCTCTCTATGTCTTTCAAAAGTGTAATCGACCTTTAAGGGTGAAAATTGCCTAAGCTACGGGGATTAATGCAACCGTATGCAGGTAAAACAAGAAGTGCTTTTATCTTGATGGTACATAAAAACCCTTTATTATAAGACACAGCTTGTTTAAAATGCATACAAAATTATTAATTGCGGGTCTCCGCTCTGTATGAAAAACACACCAGCCAAGTGTTCTCACAGTGTGCAACATTTCAAAATACATACACAGATACATACATGTGTGTATATACAGTATGTATATATAAGAATGTGTGTGTATATATATATATATATATACAC